>NC_141310.1:0-235000 GCF_037954325.1 Fistularia commersonii
CTTCAACTCAGTGAGATAAACACTTTTTGACCGTATGGCTATATCTTTTCAAAATGTTGCAGGATCACAATGATTTTGACTTATATTATGCAGAATCAAGCCCTTTTCAACATATTTCAGCACCAGCAAGCTGCTAGAAAGGAATCTTTAGTTATTGACACTCTGTTGCAAAAAAGCTTCAACTCAGTGAGATAAACACTTTTTGACCGTATGGCTATATCTTTTCAAAATGTTGCAGGATCACAATGAATTTGATTGATATTATGCAGAATCAAGCCCTTTTCAACATATTTCAGCACCAGCAAGCTGCTAGAAAGGAATCTTTAGTTATTGACACTTTGTTGCAAAAAAGCTTCAACTCAGTGAGATAAACCCTTTTTGACCGTATGGCTATATCTTTTCAAAATGTTGCAGGATCACAATGATTTTGACTTATATTATGCAGAATCAAGACTTTTCAACATATTTCAGCACCAGCAAGCTGCTAGAAAGGAATCTTTAGTTATTGACACTCTGTTGCAAAAAAGCTTCAACTCAGTGAGATAAACACTTTTTGACCGTATGGCTATATCTTTTCAAAATGTTGCAGGATCACAATGATTTTGACGTATATTATGCAGAATCAAGCCCTTTTCAACATATTTCAGCATCAGCAAGCTGCTAGAAAGGAATCTTTAGTTATTGACACTCTTTATCAAAAAAGCTTCAACTCAATGAGATAAACACTTTTTGACCGTATGGCTATATCTTTTCAAAATGTTGCAGGATCACAATGATTTTGACTTATATTATGCAGAATCAAGCCCTTTTCAACATATTTCAGCACCAGCAAGCTGCTAGAAAGGAATCTTTAGTTATTGACACTTTGTTGCAAAAAAGCTTCAACTCAGTGAGATAAACCCTTTTTGACCGTATGGCTATATCTTTTCAAAATGTTGCAGGATCACAATGATTATGACTTATATTATGCAGAATCAAGCCCTTTTCAACATATTTCAGCACCAGCAAGCTGCTAGAAAGGAATCTTTAGTTATTGACACTTTGTTGCAAAAAAGCTTCAACTCAGTGAGATAAACCCTTTTTGACCGTATGGCTATATCTTTTCAAAATGTTGCAGGATCACAATGATTTTGACTTATATTATGCAGAATCAAGCCCTTTTCAACATATTTCAGCACCAGCAAGCTGCTAGAAAGGAATCTTTAGTTATTGACACTCTGTTGCAAAAAAGCTTCAACTCAGTGAGATAAACACTTTTTGACCGTATGGCTATATCTTTTCAAAATGTTGCAGGATCACAATGATTTTGACGTATATTATGCAGAATCAAGCCCTTTTCAACATATTTCAGCATCAGCAAGCTGCTAGAAAGGAATCTTTAGTTATTGACACTCTTTATCAAAAAAGCTTCAACTCAGTGAGATAAACACTTTTTGACCGTATGGCTATATCTTTTCAAAATGTTGCAGGATCACAATGATTTTGACTTATATTATGCAGAATCAAGCCCTTTTCAACATATTTCAGCACCAGCAAGCTGCTAGAAAGGAATCTTTAGTTATTGACACTCTGTTGCAAAAAAGCTTCAACTCAGTGAGATAAACACTTTTTGACCGTATGGCTATATCTTTTCAAAATGTTGCAGGATCACAATGATTTTGACGTATATTATGCAGAATCAAGCCCTTTTCAACATATTTCAGCATCAGCAAGCTGCTAGAAAGGAATCTTTAGTTATTGACACTCTTTATCAAAAAAGCTTCAACTCAGTGAGATAAACACTTTTTGACCGTATGGCTATATCTTTTCAAAATGTTGCAGGATCACAATGATTTTGACTTATATTATGCAGAATCAAGCCCTTTTCAACATATTTCAGCACCAGCAAGCTGCTAGAAAGGAATCTTTAGTTATTGACACTCTGTTGCAAAAAAGCTTCAACTCAGTGAGATAAACACTTTTTGACCGTATGGCTATATCTTTTCAAAATGTTGCAGGATCACAATGAATTTGACTGATATTATGCAGAATCAAGCCCTTTTCAACATATTTCAGCACCAGCAAGCTGCTAGAAAGGAATCTTTAGTTATTGACACTCTGTTGCAAAAAAGCTTCAACTCAGTGAGATAAACCCTTTTTGACCGTATGGCTATATCTTTTCAAAATGTTGCAGGATCACAATGATTTTGACTTATATTATGCAGAATCAAGCCCTTTTCAACATATTTCAGCACCAGCAAGCTGCTAGAAAGGAATCTTTAGTTATTGACACTCTGTTGCAAAAAAGCTTCAACTCAGTGAGATAAACACTTTTTGACCGTATGGCTATATCTTTTCAAAATGTTGCAGGATCACAATGATTTTGACTTATATTATGCAGAATCAAGCCCTTTTCAACATATTTCAGCACCAGCAAGCTGCTAGAAAGGAATCTTTAGTTATTGACACTCTGTTGCAAAAAAGCTTCAACTCAGTGAGATAAACACTTTTTGACCGTATGGCTATATCTTTTCAAAATGTTGCAGGATCACAATGAATTTGATTGATATTATGCAGAATCAAGCCCTTTTCAACATATTTCAGCACCAGCAAGCTGCTAGAAAGGAATCTTTAGTTATTGACACTTTGTTGCAAAAAAGCTTCAACTCAGTGAGATAAACCCTTTTTGACCGTATGGCTATATCTTTTCAAAATGTTGCAGGATCACAATGATTTTGACTTATATTATGCAGAATCAAGCCCTTTTCAACATATTTCAGCACCAGCAAGCTGCTAGAAAGGAATCTTTAGTTATTGACACTCTGTTGCAAAAAAGCTTCAACTCAGTGAGATAAACACTTTTTGACCGTATGGCTATATCTTTTCAAAATGTTGCAGGATCACAATGATTTTGACGTATATTATGCAGAATCAAGCCCTTTTCAACATATTTCAGCATCAGCAAGCTGCTAGAAAGGAATCTTTAGTTATTGACACTCTTTATCAAAAAAGCTTCAACTCAGTGAGATAAACACTTTTTGACCGTATGGCTATATCTTTTCAAAATGTTGCAGGATCACAATGATTTTGACTTATATTATGCAGAATCAAGCCCTTTTCAACATATTTCAGCACCAGCAAGCTGCTAGAAAGGAATCTTTAGTTATTGACACTCTGTTGCAAAAAAGCTTCAACTCAGTGAGATAAACACTTTTTGACCGTATGGCTATATCTTTTCAAAATGTTGCAGGATCACAATGACTTTGACTGATATTATGCAGAATCAAGCCCTTTTCAACATATTTCAGCACCAGCAAGCTGCTAGAAAGGAATCTTTAGTTATTGACACTTTGTTGCAAAAAAGCTTCAACTCAGTGAGATAAACCCTTTTTGACCGTATGGCTATATCTTTTCAAAATGTTGCAGGATCACAATGATTTTGACTTATATTATGCAGAATCAAGCCCTTTTCAACATATTTCAGCACCAGCAAGCTGCTAGAAAGGAATCTTTAGTTATTGACACTCTGTTGCAAAAAAGCTTCAACTCAGTGAGATAAACACTTTTTGACCGTATGGCTATATCTTTTCAAAATGTTGCAGGATCACAATGATTTTGACTTATATTATGCAGAATCAAGCCCTTTTCAACATATTTCAGCACCAGCAAGCTGCTAGAAAGGAATCTTTAGTTATTGACACTCTGTTGCAAAAAAGCTTCAACTCAGTGAGATAAACACTTTTTGACCGTATGGCTATATCTTTTCAAAATGTTGCAGGATCACAATGATTTTGACTTATATTATGCAGAATCAAGCCCTTTTCAACATATTTCAGCACCAGCATGCTGCTAGAAAGGAATCTTTAGTTATTGACACTCTGTTGCAAAAAAGCTTCAACTCAGTGAGATAAACACTTTTTGACCGTATGGCTATATCTTTTCAAAATGTTGCAGGATCACAATGATTTTGACGTATATTATGCAGAATCAAGCCCTTTTCAACATATTTCAGCATCAGCAAGCTGCTAGAAAGGAATCTTTAGTTATTGACACTCTTTATCAAAAAAGCTTCAACTCAGTGAGATAAACACTTTTTGACCGTATAACTATATCTTTTCAAAATGTTGCAGGATCACAATGATTTTGACTTATATTATGCAGAATCAAGCCCTTTTCAACATATTTCAGCACCAGCAAGCTGCTAGAAAGGAATCTTTAGTTATTGACACTCTGTTGCAAAAAAGCTTCAACTCAGTGAGATAAACACTTTTTGACCGTATGGCTATATCTTTTCAAAATGTTGCAGGATCACAATGATTTTGACTTATATTATGCAGAATCAAGCCCTTTTCAACATATTTCAGCACCAGCAAGCTGCTAGAAAGGAATCTTTAGTTATTGACACTCTGTTGCAAAAAAGCTTCAACTCAATGAGATAAACACTTTTTGACCGTATGGCTATATCTTTTCAAAATGTTGCAGGATCACAATGATTTTGACGTATATTATGCAGAATCAAGCCCTTTTCAACATATTTCAGCATCAGCAAGCTGCTAGAAAGGAATCTTTAGTTATTGACACTCTTTATCAAAAAAGCTTCAACTCAGTGAGATAAACACTTTTTGACCGTATGGCTATATCTTTTCAAAATGTTGCAGGATCACAATGATTTTGACTTATATTATGCAGAATCAAGCCCTTTTCAACATATTTCAGCACCAGCAAGCTGCTAGAAAGGAATCTTTAGTTATTGACACTCTGTTGCAAAAAAGCTTCAACTCAGTGAGATAAACACTTTTTGACCGTATGGCTATATCTTTTCAAAATGTTGCAGGATCACAATGAATTTGACTGATATTATGCAGAATCAAGCCCTTTTCAACATATTTTAGCACCAGCAAGCTGCTAGAAAGGAATCTTTAGTTATTGACACTCTGTTGCAAAAAAGCTTCAACTCAGTGAGATAAACCCTTTTTGACCGTATGGCTATATCTTTTCAAAATGTTGCAGGATCACAATGATTTTGACTTATATTATGCAGAATCAAGCCCTTTTCAACATATTTCAGCACCAGCAAGCTGCTAGAAAGGAATCTTTAGTTATTGACACTCTGTTGCAAAAAAGCTTCAACTCAGTGAGATAAACACTTTTTGACCGTATGGCTATATCTTTTCAAAATGTTGCAGGATCACAATGATTTTGACTTATATTATGCAGAATCAAGCCCTTTTCAACATATTTCAGCACCAGCAAGCTGCTAGAAAGGAATCTTTAGTTATTGACACTCTGTTGCAAAAAAGCTTCAACTCAGTGAGATAAACACTTTTTGACCGTATGGCTATATCTTTTCAAAATGTTGCAGGATCACAATGATTTTGACTTATATTATGCAGAATCAAGCCCTTTTCAACATATTTCAGCACCAGCAAGCTGCTAGAAAGGAATCTTTAGTTATTGACACTCTGTTGCAAAAAAGCTTCAACTCAGTGAGATAAACACTTTTTGACCGTATGGCTATATCTTTTCAAAATGTTGCAGGATCACAATGATTTTGACGTATATTATGCAGAATCAAGCCCTTTTCAACATATTTCAGCATCAGCAAGCTGCTAGAAAGGAATCTTTAGTTATTGACACTCTTTATCAAAAAAGCTTCAACTCAGTGAGATAAACACTTTTTGACCGTATAACTATATCTTTTCAAAATGTTGCAGGATCACAATGATTTTGACTTATATTATGCAGAATCAAGCCCTTTTCAACATATTTCAGCACCAGCAAGCTGCTAGAAAGGAATCTTTAGTTATTGACACTCTGTTGCAAAAAAGCTTCAACTCAGTGAGATAAACACTTTTTGACCGTATGGCTATATCTTTTCAAAATGTTGCAGGATCACAATGATTTTGACGTATATTATGCAGAATCAAGCCCTTTTCAACATATTTCAGCATCAGCAAGCTGCTAGAAAGGAATCTTTAGTTATTGACACTCTTTATCAAAAAAGCTTCAACTCAGTGAGATAAACACTTTTTGACCGTATGGCTATATCTTTTCAAAATGTTGCAGGATCACAATGATTTTGACTTATATTATGCAGAATCAAGCCCTTTTCAACATATTTCAGCACCAGCAAGCTGCTAGAAAGGAATCTTTAGTTATTGACACTCTGTTGCAAAAAAGCTTCAACTCAGTGAGATAAACACTTTTTGACCGTATGGCTATATCTTTTCAAAATGTTGCAGGATCACAATGAATTTGACTGATATTATGCAGAATCAAGCCCTTTTCAACATATTTCAGCACCAGCAAGCTGCTAGAAAGGAATCTTTAGTTATTGACACTCTGTTGCAAAAAAGCTTCAACTCAGTGAGATAAACCCTTTTTGACCGTATGGCTATATCTTTTCAAAATGTTGCAGGATCACAATGATTTTGACTTATATTATGCAGAATCAAGCCCTTTTCAACATATTTCAGCACCAGCAAGCTGCTAGAAAGGAATCTTTAGTTATTGACACTCTGTTGCAAAAAAGCTTCAACTCAGTGAGATAAACACTTTTTGACCGTATGGCTATATCTTTTCAAAATGTTGCAGGATCACAATGATTTTGACTTATATTATGCAGAATCAAGCCCTTTTCAACATATTTCAGCACCAGCAAGCTGCTAGAAAGGAATCTTTAGTTATTGACACTCTGTTGCAAAAAAGCTTCAACTCAGTGAGATAAACACTTTTTGACCGTATGGCTATATCTTTTCAAAATGTTGCAGGATCACAATGATTTTGACTTATATTATGCAGAATCAAGCCCTTTTCAACATATTTCAGCACCAGCAAGCTGCTAGAAAGGAATCTTTAGTTATTGACACTCTGTTGCAAAAAAGCTTCAACTCAGTGAGATAAACACTTTTTGACCGTATGGCTATATCTTTTCAAAATGTTGCAGGAGCACAATGATTTTGACTTATATTATGCAGAATCAAGCCCTTTTCAACATATTTCAGCACCAGCAAGCTGCTAGAAAGGAATCTTTAGTTATTGACACTCTGTTGCAAAAAAGCTTCAACTCAGTGAGATAAACACTTTTTGACCGTATGGCTATATCTTTTCAAAATGTTGCAGGATCACAATGATTTTGACGTATATTATGCAGAATCAAGCCCTTTTCAACATATTTCAGCATCAGCAAGCTGCTATAAAGGAATCTTTAGTTATTGACACTCTTTATCAAAAAAGCTTCAACTCAGTGAGATAAACACTTTTTGACCGTATAACTATATCTTTTCAAAATGTTGCAGGATCACAATGATTTTGACTTATATTATGCAGAATCAAGCCCTTTTCAACATATTTCAGCACCAGCAAGCTGCTAGAAAGGAATCTTTAGTTATTGACACTCTGTTGCAAAAAAGCTTCAACTCAGTGAGATAAACACTTTTTGACCGTATGGCTATATCTTTTCAAAATGTTGCAGGATCACAATGATTTTGACTTATATAATGCAGAATCAAGCCCTTTTCAACATATTTCAGCACCAGCAAGCTGCTAGAAAGGAATCTTTAGTTATTGACACTCTGTTGCAAAAAAGCTTCAACTCAATGAGATAAACACTTTTTGACCGTATGGCTATATCTTTTCAAAATGTTGCAGGAGCACAATGATTTTGACTTATATTATGCAGAATCAAGCCCTTTTCAACATATTTCAGCACCAGCAAGCTGCTAGAAAGGAATCTTTAGTTATTGACACTCTGTTGCAAAAAAGCTTCAACTCAGTGAGATAAACACTTTTTGACCGTATGGCTATATCTTTTCAAAATGTTGCAGGATCACAATGATTTTGACGTATATTATGCAGAATCAAGCCCTTTTCAACATATTTCAGCATCAGCAAGCTGCTAGAAAGGAATCTTTAGTTATTGACTCTCTGTTGCAAAAAAGCTTCAACTCAGTGAGATAAACGCTTTTTGACCGTATGGCTATATCTTTTTAAAATGTTGATGGATCACAATGATTTTGACTTATATTATGCAGAATCAAGCCCTTTTCAACATATTTCAGCACCAGCAAGCTGCTAGAAAGGAATCTTTAGTTATTGACACTCTGTTGCAAAAAAGCTTCAACTCAGTGAGATAAACACTTTTTGACCGTATGGCTATATCTTTTCAAAATGTTGCAGGATCACAATGATTTTGACTTATATTATGCAGAATCAAGCCCTTTTCAACATATTTCAGCACCAGCAAGCTGCTAGAAAGGAATCTTTAGTTATTGACACTCTGTTGCAAAAAAGCTTCAACTCAGTGAGATAAACCCTTTTTGACCGTATGGCTATATCTTTTCAAAATGTCGCAGGATCACAATGATTTTGACTTATATTATGCAGAATCAAGCCCTTTTCAACATATTTCAGCATCAGCAAGCTGCTAGAAAGGAATCTTTAGTTATTGACACTCTTTATCAAAAAAGCTTCAACTCAGTGAGATAAACACTTTTTGACCGTATGGCTATATCTTTTCAAAATGTTGCAGGAGCACAATGATTTTGACTTATATTATGCAGAATCAAGCCCTTTTCAACATATTTCAGCACCAGCAAGCTGCTAGAAAGGAATCTTTAGTTATTGACACTCTGTTGCAAAAAAGCTTCAACTCAGTGAGATAAACACTTTTTGACCGTATGGCTATATCTTTTCAAAATGTTGCAGGATCACAATGATTTTGACGTATATTATGCAGAATCAAGCCCTTTTCAACATATTTCAGCATCAGCAAGCTGCTAGAAAGGAATCTTTAGTTATTGATTCTCTGTTGCAAAAAAGCTTCAACTCAGTGAGATAAACACTTTTTGACCGTATGGCTATATCTTTTCAAAATGTTGCAGGATCACAATGATTTTGACGTATATTATGCAGAATCAAGCCCTTTTCAACATATTTCAGCATCAGCAAGCTGCTAGAAAGGAATCTTTAGTTATTGACACTCTTTATCAAAAAAGCTTCAACTCAGTGAGATAAACACTTTTTGACCGTATGGCTATATCTTTTCAAAATGTTGCAGGATCACAATGAATTTGACTTATATTATGCAGAATCAAGCCCTTTTCAACATATTTCAGCACCAGCAAGCTGCTAGAAAGGAATCTTTAGTTATTGACACTCTGTTGCAAAAAAGCTTCAACTCAGTGAGATAAACCCTTTTTGACCGTATGGCTATATCTTTTCAAAATGTTGCAGGATCACAATGATTTTGACCTATATTATGCAGAATCAAGCCCTTTTCAACATATTTCAGCACCAGCAAGCTGCTAGAAAGGAATCTTTAGTTATTGACACTCTGTTGCAAAAAAGCTTCAACTCAGTGAGATAAACACTTTTTGACCGTATGGCTATATCTTTTCAAAATGTTGCAGGATCACAATGATTTTGACGTATATTATGCAGAATCAAGCCCTTTTCAACATATTTCAGCATCAGCAAGCTGCTAGAAAGGAATCTTTAGTTATTGACACTCTTTATCAAAAAAGCTTCAACTCAGTGAGATAAACACTTTTTGACCGTATGGCTATATCTTTTCAAAATGTTGCAGGATCACAATGATTTTGACTTATATTATGCAGAATCAAGCCCTTTTCAACATATTTCAGCACCAGCAAGCTGCTAGAAAGGAATCTTTAGTTATTGACACTCTGTTGCAAAAAAGCTTCAACTCAGTGAGATAAACACTTTTTGACCGTATGGCTATATCTTTTCAAAATGTTGCAGGATCACAATGATTTTGACGTATATTATGCAGAATCAAGCCCTTTTCAACATATTTCAGCATCAGCAAGCTGCTAGAAAGGAATCTTTAGTTATTGACTCTCTGTTGCAAAAAAGCTTCAACTCAGTGAGATAAACACTTTTTGACCGTATGGCTATATCTTTTCAAAATGTTGCAGGATCACAATGATTTTGACTTATATTATGCAGAATCAAGCCCTTTTCAACATATTTCGGCACCAGCAAGCTGCTAGAAAGGAATCTTTAGTTATTGACACTCTGTTCCAAAAAAGCTTCAATTCAGTGAGATAAACACTTTTTGACCGTATGGCTATATCTTTTCAAAATGTTGCAGGAGCACAATGATTTTGACTTATATTATGCAGAATCAAGCCCTTTTCAACATATTTCAGCACCAGCAAGCTGCTAGAAAGGAATCTTTAGTTATTGACACTCTGTTGCAAAAAAGCTTCAACTCAGTGAGATAAACACTTTTTGACCGTATGGCTATATCTTTTCAAAATGTTGCAGGATCACAATGATTTTGACTTATATTATGCAGAATCAAGCCCTTTTCAACATATTTCAGCACCAGCAAGCTGCTAGAAAGGAATCTTTAGTTATTGACACTCTGTTGCAAAAAACCTTCAACTCAGTGAGATAAACACTTTTTGACCGTATGGCTATATCTTTTCAAAATGTTGCAGGATCACAATGAATTTGACTGATATTATGCAGAATCAAGCCCTTTTGAAAATATTTCAGCACCAGCAAGCTGCTAGAAAGGAATCTTTAGTTATTGACACTTTGTTGCAAAAAAGCTTCAACTCAGTGAGATAAACCCTTTTTGACCGTATGGCTATATCTTTTCAAAATGTTGCAGGATCACAATGATTTTGACTTATATTATGCAGAATCAAGCCCTTTTCAACATATTTCAGCACCAGCAAGCTGCTAGAAAGGAATCTTTAGTTATTGACACTCTGTTGCAAAAAAGCTTCAACTCAGTGAGATAAACACTTTTTGACCGTATGGCTATATCTTTTCAAAATGTTGCAGGATCACAATGATTTTGACGTATATTATGCAGAATCAAGCCCTTTTCAACATATTTCAGCATCAGCAAGCTGCTAGAAAGGAATCTTTAGTTATTGACACTCTTTATCAAAAAAGCTTCAACTCAGTGAGATAAACACTTTTTGACCGTATGGCTATATCTTTTCAAAATGTTGCAGGATCACAATGAATTTGACTGATATTATGCAGAATCAAGCCCTTTTCAACATATTTCAGCACCAGCAAGCTGCTAGAAAGGAATCTTTAGTTATTGACACTTTGTTGCAAAAAAGCTTCAACTCAGTGAGATAAACCCTTTTTGACCGTATGGCTATATCTTTTCAAAATGTTGCAGGATCACAATGATTTTGACTTATATTATGCAGAATCAAGCCCTTTTCAACATATTTCAGCACCAGCAAGCTGCTAGAAAGGAATCTTTAGTTATTGACACTCTGTTGCAAAAAAGCTTCAACTCAGTGAGATAAACACTTTTTGACCGTATGGCTATATCTTTTCAAAATGTTGCAGGATCACAATGATTTTGACTTATATTATGCAGAATCAAGCCCTTTTCAACATATTTCAGCACCAGCAAGCTGCTAGAAAGGAATCTTTAGTTATTGACACTCTGTTGCAAAAAAGCTTCAACTCAGTGAGATAAACACTTTTTGACCGTATGGCTATATCTTTTCAAAATGTTGCAGGATCACAATGATTTTGACTTATATTATGCAGAATCAAGCCCTTTTCAACATATTTCAGCACCAGCAAGCTGCTAGAAAGGAATCTTTAGTTATTGACACTCTGTTGCAAAAAAGCTTCAACTCAGTGAGATAAACACTTTTTGACCGTATGGCTATATCTTTTCAAAATGTTGCAGGAGCACAATGATTTTGACTTATATTATGCAGAATCAAGCCCTTTTCAACATATTTCAGCACCAGCAAGCTGCTAGAAAGGAATCTTTAGTTATTGACACTCTGTTGCAAAAAAGCTTCAACTCAGTGAGATAAACACTTTTTGACCGTATGGCTATATCTTTTCAAAATGTTGCAGGATCACAATGATTTTGACGTATATTATGCAGAATCAAGCCCTTTTCAACATATTTCAGCATCAGCAAGCTGCTAGAAAGGAATCTTTAGTTATTGACACTCTTTATCAAAAAAGCTTCAACTCAGTGAGATAAACACTTTTTGACCGTATAACTATATCTTTTCAAAATGTTGCAGGATCACAATGATTTTGACTTATATTATGCAGAATCAAGCCCTTTTCAACATATTTCAGCACCAGCAAGCTGCTAGAAAGGAATCTTTAGTTATTGACACTCTGTTGCAAAAAAGCTTCAACTCAGTGAGATAAACACTTTTTGACCGTATGGCTATATCTTTTCAAAATGTTGCAGGATCACAATGAATTTGACTTATATTATGCAGAATCAAGCCCTTTTCAACATATTTCAGCACCAGCAAGCTGCTAGAAAGGAATCTTTAGTTATTGACACTCTGTTGCAAAAAAGCTTCAACTCAATGAGATAAACACTTTTTGACCGTATGGCTATATCTTTTCAAAATGTTGCAGGAGCACAATGATTTTGACTTATATTATGCAGAATCAAGCCCTTTTCAACATATTTCAGCACCAGCAAGCTGCTAGAAAGGAATCTTTAGTTATTGACACTCTGTTGCAAAAAAGCTTCAACTCAGTGAGATAAACACTTTTTGACCGTATGGCTATATCTTTTCAAAATGTTGCAGGATCACAATGATTTTGACGTATATTATGCAGAATCAAGCCCTTTTCAACATATTTCAGCATCAGCAAGCTGCTAGAAAGGAATCTTTAGTTATTGACTCTCTGTTGCAAAAAAGCTTCAACTCAGTGAGATAAACACTTTTTGACCGTATGGCTATATCTTTTTAAAATGTTGCAGGATCACAATGATTTTGACTTATATTATGCAGAATCAAGCCCTTTTCAACATATTTCAGCACCAGCAAGCTGCTAGAAAGGAATCTTTAGTTATTGACACTCTGTTGCAAAAAAGCTTCAACTCAGTGAGATAAACACTTTTTGACCGTATGGCTATATCTTTTCAAAATGTTGCAGGATCACAATGATTTTGACTTATATTATGCAGAATCAAGCCCTTTTCAACATATTTCAGCACCAGCAAGCTGCTAGAAAGGAATCTTTAGTTATTGACACTCTGTTGCAAAAAAGCTTCAACTCAGTGAGATAAACCCTTTTTGACCGTATGGCTATATCTTTTCAAAATGTCGCAGGATCACAATGATTTTGACTTATATTATGCAGAATCAAGCCCTTTTCAACATATTTCAGCATCAGCAAGCTGCTAGAAAGGAATCTTTAGTTATTGACACTCTTTATCAAAAAAGCTTCAACTCAGTGAGATAAACACTTTTTGACCGTATGGCTATATCTTTTCAAAATGTTGCAGGATCACAATGAATTTGACTGATATTATGCAGAATCAAGCCCTTTTCAACATATTTCAGCACCAGCAAGCTGCTAGAAAGGAATCTTTAGTTATTGACACTCTGTTGCAAAAAAGCTTCAACTCAGTGAGATAAACCCTTTTTGACCGTATGGCTATATCTTTTCAAAATGTTGCAGGATCACAATGATTTTGACTTATATTATGCAGAATCAAGCCCTTTTCAACATATTTCAGCACCAGCAAGCTGCTAGAAAGGAATCTTTAGTTATTGACACTCTGTTGCAAAAAAGCTTCAACTCAGTGAGATAAACACTTTTTGACCGTATGGCTATATCTTTTCAAAATGTTGCAGGATCACAATGATTTTGACTTATATTATGCAGAATCAAGCCCTTTTCAACATATTTCAGCACCAGCAAGCTGCTAGAAAGGAATCTTTAGTTATTGACACTCTGTTGCAAAAAAGCTTCAACTCAGTGAGATAAACACTTTTTGACCGTATGGCTATATCTTTTCAAAATGTTGCAGGATCACAATGATTTTGACTTATATTATGCAGAATCAAGCCCTTTTCAACATATTTCAGCACCAGCAAGCTGCTAGAAAGGAATCTTTAGTTATTGACACTCTGTTGCAAAAAAGCTTCAACTCAGTGAGATAAACACTTTTTGACCGTATGGCTATATCTTTTCAAAATGTTGCAGGAGCACAATGATTTTGACTTATATTATGCAGAATCAAGCCCTTTTCAACATATTTCAGCACCAGCAAGCTGCTAGAAAGGAATCTTTAGTTATTGACACTCTGTTGCAAAAAAGCTTCAACTCAGTGAGATAAACACTTTTTGACCGTATGGCTATATCTTTTCAAAATGTTGCAGGATCACAATGATTTTGACGTATATTATGCAGAATCAAGCCCTTTTCAACATATTTCAGCATCAGCAAGCTGCTAGAAAGGAATCTTTAGTTATTGACACTCTTTATCAAAAAAGCTTCAACTCAGTGAGATAAACACTTTTTGACCGTATAACTATATCTTTTCAAAATGTTGCAGGATCACAATGATTTTGACTTATATTATGCAGAATCAAGCCCTTTTCAACATATTTCAGCACCAGCAAGCTGCTAGAAAGGAATCTTTAGTTATTGACACTCTGTTGCAAAAAAGCTTCAACTCAGTGAGATAAACACTTTTTGACCGTATGGCTATATCTTTTCAAAATGTTGCAGGATCACAATAATTTTGACTTATATTATGCAGAATCAAGCCCTTTTCAACATATTTCAGCACCAGCAAGCTGCTAGAAAGGAATCTTTAGTTATTGACACTCTGTTGCAAAAAAGCTTCAACTCAATGAGATAAACACTTTTTGACCGTATGGCTATATCTTTCAAAATGTTGCAGGAGCACAATGATTTTGACTTATATTATGCAGAATCAAGCCCTTTTCAACATATTTCAGCACCAGCAAGCTGCTAGAAAGGAATCTTTAGTTATTGACACTCTGTTGCAAAAAAGCTTCAACTCAGTGAGATAAACACTTTTTGACCGTATGGCTATATCTTTTCAAAATGTTGCAGGATCACAATGAATTTGACTGATATTATGCAGAATCAAGCCCTTTTCAACATATTTCAGCACCAGCAAGCTGCTAGAAAGGAATCTTTAGTTATTGACACTCTGTTGCAAAAAAGCTTCAACTCAGTGAGATAAACACTTTTTGACCGTATGGCTATATCTTTTCAAAATGTTGCAGGATCACAATGATTTTGACTTATATTATGCAGAATCAAGCCCTTTTCAACATATTTCAGCACCAGCAAGCTGCTAGAAAGGAATCTTTAGTTATTGACACTCTGTTGCAAAAAAGCTTCAACTCAGTGAGATAAACACTTTTTGACCGTATGGCTATATCTTTTCAAAATGTTGCAGGAGCACAATGATTTTGACTTATATTATGCAGAATCAAGCCCTTTTCAACATATTTCAGCACCAGCAAGCTGCTAGAAAGGAATCTTTAGTTATTGACACTCTGTTGCAAAAAAGCTTCAACTCAGTGAGATAAACACTTTTTGACCGTATGGCTATATCTTTTCAAAATGTTGCAGGATCACAATGATTTTGACGTATATTATGCAGAATCAAGCCCTTTTCAACATATTTCAGCATCAGCAAGCTGCTATAAAGGAATCTTTAGTTATTGACACTCTTTATCAAAAAAGCTTCAACTCAGTGAGATAAACACTTTTTGACCGTATAACTATATCTTTTCAAAATGTTGCAGGATCACAATGATTTTGACTTATATTATGCAGAATCAAGCCCTTTTCAACATATTTCAGCACCAGCAAGCTGCTAGAAAGGAATCTTTAGTTATTGACACTCTGTTGCAAAAAAGCTTCAACTCAGTGAGATAAACACTTTTTGACCGTATGGCTATATCTTTTCAAAATGTTGCAGGATCACAATGATTTTGACTTATATTATGCAGAATCAAGATCTTTTCAACATATTTCAGCACCAGCAAGCTGCTAGAAAGGAATCTTTAGTTATTGACACTCTGTTGCAAAAAAGCTTCAACTCAATGAGATAAACACTTTTTGACCGTATGGCTATATCTTTTCAAAATGTTGCAGGAGCACAATGATTTTGACTTATATTATGCAGAATCAAGCCCTTTTCAACATATTTCAGCACCAGCAAGCTGCTAGAAAGGAATCTTTAGTTATTGACACTCTGTTGCAAAAAAGCTTCAACTCAGTGAGATAAACACTTTTTGACCGTATGGCTATATCTTTTCAAAATGTTGCAGGATCACAATGATTTTGACGTATATTATGCAGAATCAAGCCCTTTTCAACATATTTCAGCATCAGCAAGCTGCTAGAAAGGAATCTTTAGTTATTGACTCTCTGTTGCAAAAAAGCTTCAACTCAGTGAGATAAACACTTTTTACCGTATGGCTATATCTTTTTAAAATGTTGCAGGATCACAATGATTTTGACTTATATTATGCAGAATCAAGCCCTTTTCAACATATTTCAGCACCAGCAAGCTGCTAGAAAGGAATCTTTAGTTATTGACACTCTGTTGCAAAAAAGCTTCAACTCAGTGAGATAAACACTTTTTGACCATATGGCTATATCTTTTCAAAATGTTGCAGGATCACAATGATTTTGACTTATATTATGCAGAATCAAGCCCTTTTCAACATATTTCAGCACCAGCAAGCTGCTAGAAAGGAATCTTTAGTTATTGACACTCTGTTGCAAAAAAGCTTCAACTCAGTGAGATAAACCCTTTTTGACCGTATGGCTATATCTTTTCAAAATGTCGCAGGATCACAATGATTTTGACTTATATTATGCAGAATCAAGCCCTTTTCAACATATTTCAGCATCAGCAAGCTGCTAGAAAGGAATCTTTAGTTATTGACACTCTTTATCAAAAAAGCTTCAACTCAGTGAGATAAACACTTTTTGACCGTATGGCTATATCTTTTCAAAATGTTGCAGGAGCACAATGATTTTGACTTATATTATGCAGAATCAAGCCCTTTTCAACATATTTCAGCACCAGCAAGCTGCTAGAAAGGAATCTTTAGTTATTGACACTCTGTTGCAAAAAAGCTTCAACTCAGTGAGATAAACACTTTTTGACCGTATGGCTATATCTTTTCAAAATGTTGCAGGATCACAATGATTTTGACGTATATTATGCAGAATCAAGCCCTTTTCAACATATTTCAGCATCAGCAAGCTGCTAGAAAGGAATCTTTAGTTATTGACTCTCTGTTGCAAAAAAGCTTCAACTCAGTGAGATAAACACTTTTTGACCGTATGGCTATATCTTTTCAAAATGTTGCAGGATCACAATGATTTTGACTTATATTATGCAGAATCAAGCCCTTTTCAACATATTTCAGCACCAGCAAGCTGCTAGAAAGGAATCTTTAGTTATTGACACTCTGTTGCAAAAAAGCTTCAACTCAGTGAGATAAACACTTTTTGACCGTATGGCTATATCTTTTCAAAATGTTGCAGGATCACAATGAATTTGACTGATATTATGCAGAATCAAGCCCTTTTCAACATATTTCAGCACCAGCAAGCTGCTAGAAAGGAATCTTTAGTTATTGACACTCTGTTGCAAAAAAGCTTCAACTCAGTGAGATAAACACTTTTTGACCGTATGGCTATATCTTTTCAAAATGTTGCAGGATCACAATGATTTTGACGTATATTATGCAGAATCAAGCCCTTTTCAACATATTTCAGCATCAGCAAGCTGCTAGAAAGGAATCTTTAGTTATTGACACTCTTTATCAAAAAAGCTTCAACTCAGTGAGATAAACACTTTTTGACCGTATAACTATATCTTTTCAAAATGTTGCAGGATCACAATGATTTTGACTTATATTATGCAGAATCAAGCCCTTTTCAACATATTTCAGCACCAGCAAGCTGCTAGAAAGGAATCTTTAGTTATTGACACTCTGTTGCAAAAAAGCTTCAACTCAGTGAGATAAACACTTTTTGACCGTATGGCTATATCTTTTCAAAATGTTGCAGGATCACAATGAATTTGACTGATATTATGCAGAATCAAGCCCTTTTCAACATATTTCAGCACCAGCAAGCTGCTAGAAAGGAATCTTTAGTTATTGACACTCTGTTGCAAAAAAGCTTCAACTCAGTGAGATAAACACTTTTTGACCGTATGGCTATATCTTTTCAAAATGTTGCAGGATCACAATGATTTTGACGTATATTATGCAGAATCAAGCCCTTTTCAACATATTTCAGCATCAGCAAGCTGCTAGAAAGGAATCTTTAGTTATTGACACTCTTTATCAAAAAAGCTTCAACTCAGTGAGATAAACACTTTTTGACCGTATAACTATATCTTTTCAAAATGTTGCAGGATCACAATGATTTTGACTTATATTATGCAGAATCAAGCCCTTTTCAACATATTTCAACACCAGCAAGCTGCTAGAAAGGAATCTTTAGTTATTGACACTCTGTTGCAAAAAAGCTTCAACTCAGTGAGATAAACCCTTTTTGACCGTATGGCTATATCTTTTCAAAATGTCGCAGGATCACAATGATTTTGACTTATATTATGCAGAATCAAGCCCTTTTCAACATATTTCAGCATCAGCAAGCTGCTAGAAAGGAATCTTTAGTTATTGACACTCTTTATCAAAAAAGCTTCAACTCAGTGAGATAAACACTTTTTGACCGTATGGCTATATCTTTTCAAAATGTTGCAGGAGCACAATGATTTTGACTTATATTATGCAGAATCAAGCCCTTTTCAACATATTTCAGCACCAGCAAGCTGCTAGAAAGGAATCTTTAGTTATTGACACTCTGTTGCAAAAAAGCTTCAACTCAGTGCGATAAACACTTTTTGACCGTATGGCTATATCTTTTCAAAATGTTGCAGGATCACAATGATTTTGACGTATATTATGCAGAATCAAGCCCTTTTCAACATATTTCAGCATCAGCAAGCTGCTAGAAAGGAATCTTTAGTTATTGACTCTCTGTTGCAAAAAAGCTTCAACTCAGTGAGATAAACACTTTTTGACCGTATGGCTATATCTTTTCAAAATGTTGCAGGATCACAATGATTTTGACTTATATTATGCAGAATCAAGCCCTTTTCAACATATTTCAGCATCAGCAAGCTGCTAGAAAGGAATCTTTAGTTATTGACACTCTTTATCAAAAAAGCTTCAACTCAGTGAGATAAACACTTTTTGACCGTATGGCTATATCTTTTCAAAATGTTGCAGGATCACAATGAATTTGACTGATATTATGCAGAATCAAGCCCTTTTCAACATATTTCAGCACCAGCAAGCTGCTAGAAAGGAATCTTTAGTTATTGACACTCTGTTGCAAAAAAGCTTCAACTCAGTGAGATAAACCCTTTTTGACCGTATGGCTATATCTTTTCAAAATGTTGCAGGATCACAATGATTTTGACTTATATTATGCAGAATCAAGCCCTTTTCAACATATTTCAGCACCAGCAAGCTGCTAGAAAGGAATCTTTAGTTATTGACACTCTGTTGCAAAAAAGCTTCAACTCAGTGAGATAAACACTTTTTGACCGTATGGCTATATCTTTTCAAAATGTTGCAGGATCACAATGATTTTGACGTATATTATGCAGAATCAAGCCCTTTTCAACATATTTCAGCATCAGCAAGCTGCTAGAAAGGAATCTTTAGTTATTGACACTCTTTATCAAAAAAGCTTCAACTCAGTGAGATAAACACTTTTTGACCGTATGGCTATATCTTTTCAAAATGTTGCAGGATCACAATGATTTTGACTTATATTATGCAGAATCAAGCCCTTTTCAACATATTTCAGCACCAGCAAGCTGCTAGAAAGGAATCTTTAGTTATTGACACTCTGTTGCAAAAAAGCTTCAACTCAGTGAGATAAACACTTTTTGACCGTATGGCTATATCTTTTCAAAATGTTGCAGGATCACAATGATTTTGACGTATACTATGCAGAATCAAGCCCTTTTCAACATATTTCAGCATCAGCAAGCTGCTAGAAAGGAATCTTTAGTTATTGACTCTCTGTTGCAAAAAAGCTTCAACTCAGTGAGATAAACACTTTTTGACCGTATGGCTATATCTTTTTAAAATGTTGCAGGATCACAATGATTTTGACTTATATTATGCAGAATCAAGCCCTTTTCAACATATTTCAGCACCAGCAAGCTGCTAGAAAGGAATCTTTAGTTATTGACACTCTGTTGCAAAAAAGCTTCAACTCAGTGAGATAAACACTTTTTGACCGTATAACTATATCTTTTCAAAATGTTGCAGGATCACAATGATTTTGACTTATATTATGCAGAATCAAGCCCTTTTCAACATATTTCAGCACCAGCAAGCTGCTAGAAAGGAATCTTTAGTTATTGACACTCTGTTGCAAAAAAGCTTCAACTCAGTGAGATAAACACTTTTTGACCGTATGGCTATATCTTTTCAAAATGTTGCAGGATCACAATCATTTTGACTTATATTATGCAGAATCAAGCCCTTTTCAACATATTTCAGCACCAGCAAGCTGCTAGAAAGGAATCTTTAGTTATTGACACTCTGTTGCAAAAAAGCTTCAACTCAATGAGATAAACACTTTTTGACCGTATGGCTATATCTTTTCAAAATGTTGCAGGAGCACAATGATTTTGACTTATATTATGCAGAATCAAGCCCTTTTCAACATATTTCAGCACCAGCAAGCTGCTAGAAAGGAATCTTTAGTTATTGACACTCTGTTGCAAAAAAGCTTCAACTCAGTGAGATAAACACTTTTTGACCGTATGGCTATATCTTTTTAAAATGTTGCAGGATCATAATGATTTTGACTTATATTATGCAGAATCAAGCCCTTTTCAACATATTTCAGCACCAGCAAGCTGCTAGAAAGGAATCTTTAGTTATTGACACTCTGTTGCAAAAAAGCTTCAACTCAGTGAGATAAACACTTTTTGACCGTATGGCTATATCTTTTCAAAATGTTGCAGGATCACAATGATTTTGACGTATATTATGCAGAATCAAGCCCTTTTCAACATATTTCAGCATCAGCAAGCTGCTAGAAAGGAATCTTTAGTTATTGACTCTCTGTTGCAAAAAAGCTTCAACTCAGTGAGATAAACACTTTTTGACCGTATGGCTATATCTTTTTAAAATGTTGCAGGATCACAATGATTTTGACTTATATTATGCAGAATCAAGCCCTTTTCAACATATTTCAGCATCAGCAAGCTGCTAGAAAGGAATCTTTAGTTATTGACACTCTTTATCAAAAAGCTTCAACTCAGTGAGATAAACACTTTTTGACCGTATGGCTATATCTTTTCAAAATGTTGCAGGATCACAATGATTTTGACTTATATTATGCAGAATCAAGCCCTTTTCAACATATTTCAGCACCAGCAAGCTGCTAGAAAGAATCTTTAGTTATTGACACTCTGTTGCAAAAAAGCTTCAACTCAGTGAGATAAACACTTTTTGACCGTATGGCTATATCTTTTCAAAATGTTGCAGGATCACAATGATTTTGACTTATATTATGCAGAATCAAGCCCTTTTCAACATATTTCGGCACCAGCAAGCTGCTAGAAAGGAATCTTTAGTTATTGACACTCTTTATCAAAAAAGCTTCAACTCAGTGAGATAAACACTTTTGACCGTATGGCTATATCTTTTTAAAATGTTGCAGGATCACAATGATTTTGACTTATATTATGCAGAATCAAGCCCTTTTCAACATATTTCAGCACCAGCAAGCTGCTAGAAAGGAATCTTTAGTTATTGACACTCTGTTGCAAAAAAGCTTCAACTCAGTGAGATAAACACTTTTTGACCGTATGGCTATATCTTTTTAAAATGTTGCAGGATCATAATGATTTTGACTTATATTATGCAGAATCAAGCCCTTTTCAACATATTTCAGCACCAGCAAGCTGCTAGAAAGGAATCTTTAGTTATTGACACTCTGTTGCAAAAAAGCTTCAACTCAGTGAGATAAACACTTTTTGACCGTATGGCTATATCTTTTCAAAATGTTGCAGGATCACAATGATTTTGACGTATATTATGCAGAATCAAGCCCTTTTCAACATATTTCAGCATCAGCAAGCTGCTAGAAAGGAATCTTTAGTTATTGACTCTCTGTTGCAAAAAAGCTTCAACTCAGTGAGATAAACACTTTTTGACCGTATGGCTATATCTTTTTAAAATGTTGCAGGATCACAATGATTTTGACTTATATTATGCAGAATCAAGCCCTTTTCAACATATTTCAGCACCAGCAAGCTGCTAGAAAGGAATCTTTAGTTATTGACACTCTGTTGCAAAAAAGCTTCAACTCAGTGAGATAAACACTTTTTGACCGTATGGCTATATCTTTTCAAAATGTTGCAGGATCACAATGATTTTGACTTATATTATGCAGAATCAAGCCCTTTTCAACATATTTCAGCACCAGCAAGCTGCTAGAAAGGAATCTTTAGTTATTGACACTCTGTTGCAAAAAAGCTTCAACTCAGTGAGATAAACCCTTTTTGACCGTATGGCTATATCTTTTCAAAATGTCGCAGGATCACAATGATTTTGACTTATATTATGCAGAATCAAGCCCTTTTCAACATATTTCAGCATCAGCAAGCTGCTAGAAAGGAATCTTTAGTTATTGACACTCTTTATCAAAAAAGCTTCAACTCAGTGAGATAAACACTTTTTGACCGTATGGCTATATCTTTTTAAAATGTTGCAGGATCACAATGATTTTGACTTATATTATGCAGAATCAAGCCCTTTTCAACATATTTCAGCACCAGCAAGCTGCTAGAAAGGAATCTTTAGTTATTGACACTCTGTTGCAAAAAAGCTTCAACTCAGTGAGATAAACACTTTTTGACCGTATGGCTATATCTTTTCAAAATGTTGCAGGATCACAATGATTTTGACTTATATTATGCAGAATCAAGCCCTTTTCAACATATTTCAGCACCAGCAAGCTGCTAGAAAGGAATCTTTAGTTATTGACACTCTGTTGCAAAAAAGCTTCAACTCAGTGAGATAAACACTTTTTGACCGTATGGCTATATCTTTTTAAAATGTTGCAGGATCACAATGATTTTGACTTATATTATGCAGAATCAAGCCCTTTTCAACATATTTCAGCACCAGCAAGCTGCTAGAAAGGAATCTTTAGTTATTGACACTCTGTTGCAAAAAAGCTTCAACTCAGTGAGATAAACACTTTTTGACCGTATGGCTATATCTTTTTAAAATGTTGCAGGATCATAATGATTTTGACTTATATTATGCAGAATCAAGCCCTTTTCAACATATTTCAGCACCAGCAAGCTGCTAGAAAGGAATCTTTAGTTATTGACACTCTGTTGCAAAAAAGCTTCAACTCAGTGAGATAAACACTTTTTGACCGTATAACTATATCTTTTCAAAATGTTGCAGGATCACAATGATTTTGACTTATATTATGCAGAATCAAGCCCTTTTCAACATATTTCAGCACCAGTAAGCTGCTAGAAAGGAATCTTTAGTTATTGACACTCTGTTGCAAAAAAGCTTCAACTCAGTGAGATAAACACTTTTTGACCGTATGGCTATATCTTTTCAAAATGTCGCAGGAGCACAATGATTTTGACTTATATTATGCAGAATCAAGCCCTTTTCAACATATTTCAGCACCAGCAAGCTGCTAGAAAGGAATCTTTAGTTATTGACACTCTGTTGCAAAAAAGCTTCAACTCAGTGAGATAAAACACTTTTTGACCGTATGGCTATATCTTTTCAAAATGTTGCAGGATCACAATGATTTTGACGTATATTATGCAGAATCAAGCCCTTTTCAACATATTTCAGCATCAGCAAGCTGCTAGAAAGGAATCTTTAGTTATTGACACTCTTTATCAAAAAAGCTTCAACTCAGTGAGATAAACACTTTTTGACCGTATAACTATATCTTTTCAAAATGTTGCAGGATCACAATGATTTTGACTTATATTATGCAGAATCAAGCCCTTTTCAACATATTTCAGCACCAGCAAGCTGCTAGAAAGGAATCTTTAGTTATTGACACTCTGTTGCAAAAAAGCTTCAACTCAGTGAGATAAACACTTTTTGACCGTATGGCTATATCTTTTCAAAATGTTGCAGGATCACAATCATTTTGACTTATATTATGCAGAATCAAGCCCTTTTCAACATATTTCCGCACCAGCAAGCTGCTAGAAAGGAATCTTTAGTTATTGACACTCTGTTGCAAAAAAGCTTCAACTCAATGAGATAAACACTTTTTGACCGTATGGCTATATCTTTTCAAAATGTTGCAGGAGCACAATGATTTTGACTTATATTATGCAGAATCAAGCCCTTTTCAACATATTTCAGCACCAGCAAGCTGCTAGAAAGGAATCTTTAGTTATTGACACTCTGTTGCAAAAAAGCTTCAACTCAGTGAGATAAACACTTTTTGACCGTATGGCTATATCTTTTCAAAATGTTGCAGGATCACAATGATTTTGACGTATATTATGCAGAATCAAGCCCTTTTCAACATATTTCAGCATCAGCAAGCTGCTAGAAAGGAATCTTTAGTTATTGACTCTCTGTTGCAAAAAAGCTTCAACTCAGTGAGATAAACACTTTTTGACCGTATGGCTATATCTTTTTAAAATGTTGCAGGATCACAATGATTTTGACTTATATTATGCAGAATCAAGCCCTTTTCAACATATTTCAGCACCAGCAAGCTGCTAGAAAGGAATCTTTAGTTATTGACACTCTGTTGCAAAAAAGCTTCAACTCAGTGAGATAAACACTTTTTGACCGTATGGCTATATCTTTTCAAAATGTTGCAGGATCACAATGATTTTGACTTATATTATGCAGAATCAAGCCCTTTTCAACATATTTCAGCACCAGCAAGCTGCTAGAAAGGAATCTTTAGTTATTGACACTCTGTTGCAAAAAAGCTTCAACTCAGTGAGATAAACACTTTTTGACCGTATGGCTATATCTTTTCAAAATGTTGCAGGATCACAATGATTTTGACTTATATTATGCAGAATCAAGCCCTTTTCAACATATTTCGGCACCAGCAAGCTGCTAGAAAGGAATCTTTAGTTATTGACACTCTTTATCAAAAAAGCTTCAACTCAGTGAGATAAACACTTTTTGACCGTATGGCTATATCTTTTTAAAATGTTGCAGGATCACAATGATTTTGACTTATATTATGCAGAATCAAGCCCTTTTCAACATATTTCAGCACCAGCAAGCTGCTAGAAAGGAATCTTTAGTTATTGACACTCTGTTGCAAAAAAGCTTCAACTCAGTGAGATAAACACTTTTTGACCATATGGCTATATCTTTTTAAAATGTTGCAGGATCATAATGATTTTGACTTATATTATGCAGAATCAAGCCCTTTTCAACATATTTCAGCACCAGCAAGCTGCTAGAAAGGAATCTTTAGTTATTGACACTCTGTTGCAAAAAAGCTTCAACTCAGTGAGATAAACACTTTTTGACCGTATAACTATATCTTTTCAAAATGTTGCAGGATCACAATGATTTTGACTTATATTATGCAGAATCAAGCCCTTTTCAACATATTTCAGCACCAGCAAGCTGCTAGAAAGGAATCTTTAGTTATTGACACTCTGTTGCAAAAAAGCTTCAACTCAGTGAGATAAACACTTTTTGACCGTATGGCTATATCTTTTCAAAATGTTGCAGGATCACAATCATTTTGACTTATATTATGCAGAATCAAGCCCTTTTCAACATATTTCAGCACCAGCAAGCTGCTAGAAAGGAATCTTTAGTTATTGACACTCTGTTGCAAAAAAGCTTCAACTCAGTGAGATAAACCCTTTTTGACCGTATGGCTATATCTTTTCAAAATGTCGCAGGATCACAATGATTTTGACTTATATTATGCAGAATCAAGCCCTTTTCAACATATTTCAGCACCAGCAAGCTGCTAGAAAGGAATCTTTAGTTATTGACACTCTGTTGCAAAAAAGCTTCAACTCAGTGAGATAAACACTTTTTGACCGTATGGCTATATCTTTTCAAAATGTCGCAGGATCACAATGATTTTGACTTATATTATGCAGAATCAAGCCCTTTTCAACATATTTCAGCACCAGCAAGCTGCTAGAAAGGAATCTTTAGTTATTGACACTCTGTTCCAAAAAAGCTTCAATTCAGTGAGATAAACACTTTTTGACCATATGGCTATATCTTTTCAAAATGTTGCAGGATCTCAATGATTCTGACTTATATTATGCAGAATCAAGCCCTTTTCAACATATTTCAGCACCAGCAAGCTGCTAGAAAGGAATCTTTAGTTATTGACACTCTGTTGCAAAAAAGCTTCAACTCAGTGAGATAAACACTTTTTGACCGTATGGCTATATCTTTTCAAAATGTTGCAGGATCACAATGATTTTGACGTATATTATGCAGAATCAAGCCCTTTTCAACATATTTCAGCATCAGCAAGCTGCTAGAAAGGAATCTTTAGTTATTGACACTCTTTATCAAAAAAGCTTCAACTCAGTGAGATAAACACTTTTTGACCGTATAACTATATCTTTTCAAAATGTTGCAGGATCACAATGATTTTGACTTATATTATGCAGAATCAAGCCCTTTTCAACATATTTCAGCACCAGCAAGCTGCTAGAAAGGAATCTTTAGTTATTGACACTCTGTTGCAAAAAAGCTTCAACTCAGTGAGATAAACACTTTTTGACCGTATGGCTATATCTTTTTAAAATGTTGCAGGATCACAATGATTTTGACTTATATTATGCAGAATCAAGCCCTTTTCAACATATTTCAGCACCAGCAAGCTGCTAGAAAGGAATCTTTAGTTATTGACACTCTGTTGCAAAAAAGCTTCAACTCAGTGAGATAAACACTTTTTGACCGTATGGCTATATCTTTTCAAAATGTTGCAGGATCACAATGATTTTGACTTATATTATGCAGAATCAAGCCCTTTTCAACATATTTCAGCACCAGCAAGCTGCTAGAAAGGAATCTTTAGTTATTGACACTCTGTTGCAAAAAAGCTTCAACTCAGTGAGATAAACACTTTTTGACCGTATGGCTATATCTTTTCAAAATGTTGCAGGATCACAATGATTTTGACTTATATTATGCAGAATCAAGCCCTTTTCAACATATTTCGGCACCAGCAAGCTGCTAGAAAGGAATCTTTAGTTATTGACACTCTTTATCAAAAAAGCTTCAACTCAGTGAGATAAACACTTTTTGACCGTATGGCTATATCTTTTTAAAATGTTGCAGGATCACAATGATTTTGACTTATATTATGCAGAATCAAGCCCTTTTCAACATATTTCAGCACCAGCAAGCTGCTAGAAAGGAATCTTTAGTTATTGACACTCTGTTGCAAAAAAGCTTCAACTCAGTGAGATAAACACTTTTTGACCATATGGCTATATCTTTTTAAAATGTTGCAGGATCATAATGATTTTGACTTATATTATGCAGAATCAAGCCCTTTTCAACATATTTCAGCACCAGCAAGCTGCTAGAAAGGAATCTTTAGTTATTGACACTCTGTTGCAAAAAAGCTTCAACTCAGTGAGATAAACACTTTTTGACCGTGTAACTATATCTTTTCAAAATGTTGCAGGATTACAATGATTTTGACTTATATTATGCAGAATCAAGCCCTTTTCAACATATTTCAGCACCAGCAAGCTGCTAGAAAGGAATCTTTAGTTATTGACACTCTGTTGCAAAAAAGCTTCAACTCAGTGAGATAAACACTTTTTGACCGTATGGCTATATCTTTTCAAAATGTTGCAGGATCACAATCATTTTGACTTATATTATGCAGAATCAAGCCCTTTTCAACATATTTCAGCACCAGCAAGCTGCTAGAAAGGAATCTTTAGTTATTGACACTCTGTTGCAAAAAAGCTTCAACTCAATGAGATAAACACTTTTTGACCGTATGGCTATATCTTTTCAAAATGTTGCAGGAGCACAATGATTTTGACTTATATTATGCAGAATCAAGCCCTTTTCAACATATTTCAGCACCTGCAAGCTGCTAGAAAGGAATCTTTAGTTATTGACACTCTGTTGCAAAAAAGCTTCAACTCAGTGAGATAAACACTTTTTGACCGTATGGCTATATCTTTTCAAAATGTTGCAGGATCACAATGATTTTGACGTATATTATGCAGAATCAAGCCCTTTTCAACATATTTCAGCATCAGCAAGCTGCTAGAAAGGAATCTTTAGTTATTGACTCTCTGTTGCAAAAAAGCTTCAACTCAGTGAGATAAACACTTTTTGACCGTATGGCTATATCTTTTTAAAATGTTGCAGGATCACAATGATTTTGACTTATATTATGCAGAATCAAGCCCTTTTCAACATATTTCAGCACCAGCAAGCTGCTAGAAAGGAATCTTTAGTTATTGACACTCTGTTGCAAAAAAGCTTCAACTCAGTGAGATAAACACTTTTTGACCGTATGGCTATATCTTTTCAAAATGTTGCAGGATCACAATGATTTTGACTTATATTATGCAGAATCAAGCCCTTTTCAACATATTTCAGCACCAGCAAGCTGCTAGAAAGGAATCTTTAGTTATTGACACTCTGTTGCAAAAAAGCTTCAACTCAGTGAGATAAACCCTTTTTGACCGTATGGCTATATCTTTTCAAAATGTCGCAGGATCACAATGATTTTGACTTATATTATGCAGAATCAAGCCCTTTTCAACATATTTCAGCACCAGCAAGCTGCTAGAAAGGAATCTTTAGTTATTGACACTCTGTTGCAAAAAAGCTTCAACTCAGTGAGATAAACACTTTTTGACCGTATGGCTATATCTTTTCAAAATGTTGCAGGATCACAATGATTTTGACTTATATTATGCAGAATCAAGCCCTTTTCAACATATTTCAGCACCAGCAAGCTGCTAGAAAGGAATCTTTAGTTATTGACACTCTGTTCCAAAAAAGCTTCAATTCAGTGAGATAAACACTTTTTGACCATATGGCTATATCTTTTCAAAATGTTGCAGGATCTCAATGATTCTGACTTATATTATGCAGAATCAAGCCCTTTTCAACATATTTCAGCACCATCAAGCTGCTAGAAAGGAATCTTTAGTTATCACACTCTGTTGCAAAAAAGCTTCAACTCAGTGAGATAAACACTTTTTGACCATATGGCTATATCGTTTCAAAATGTTGCAGGATCACAATGATTTTGACTTATATTATGCAGAATCAAGCCCTTTTCAACATATTTCAGCACCATCAAGCTGCTAGAAAGGAATCTTTAGTTATTCACACTCTGTTGCAATAAAGCTTCAACTCTGTGAGATAAACACTTTTTGCCCATATGGCTATATCGTTTCAAAATGTTGCAGGATCACAATGATTTTGACTTATATTATGCAGAATCAAGCCCTTTTCAACATATTTCTGCACCAGCAATCTGCTAGAAAGGAATCTTTAGTTATTCACACTCTGTTTTAAAAAAGCTTCAACTCAGTGAGATGAACACTTTTTGACCATATGGCTATATCTTTTCAAAATGTTGCAGGATCACAATGATTCTGACTTATATCATGCAGAATCAAGCCCTTTTCAACATATTTCAGCACCAGCAAGCTGCTAGAAAGGAATCTTTAGTTATTGACGCTCTGTTGCAAAAAAGCTTCAACTCAGTGAGATAAACACTTTTTGACCATATAGCTATATCTTTTCAAAATGTTGTCGGATCTCAATGATTTTGACTTATATTATGCAGAATCATGCCCTTTTCAACATATTTCAGCACCAGCAAGCTGCTAGAATGGAATCTTTAGTTATTTACGCTCTGTTGCAAAAAAGCTTCAACTCAGTGAGATAAACACTTTTTGACCATATGGCTATATCTTTTCAAAATGTTGCAGGATCACAATGATTCTGACTTATATTATGCAGAATCAAGCCCTTTTCAACATATTTCAGCACCAGCAAGCTGCTAGAAAGGAATCTTTAGTTATTCACACTCTGTTGCAAAAAACCTTCAACTCAGTGAGATAAACACTTTTTGCCCATATGGCTATATCTTTTTAAAATGTTGCAGGATCACAATGATTTTGACTTATATTATGCAGAATCAAGCCCTTTTACACATATTTCAGCACCAGCAAGCTGCTAGAAAGGAATCTTTAGTTATTGAAACTCTGTTGCAAAAAAGCTTCAACTCAGTGAGATAAACACTTTTTGACCATATGGCTATATCGTTTCAAAATGTTGCAGGATCACAATGATTTTGACTTATATTATGCAGAATCAAGCCCTTTTCAACATATTTCTGCACCAGCAAGCTGCTAGAATTGAATCTTTAGTTATTTACACTCTGTTGCAAAAAAGCTTCAACTCAGTGAGATAAACACTTTTTGCCCATATGGCTATATCTTTTCAAAATGTTGCAGGATCACAATGATTCTGACTTATATTATGCAGAATCAAGCCCTTTTCAACATATTTCAGCACCATCAAGCTGCTAGAAAGTAATCTTTAGTTATTTACACTCTGTTGCAAAAAAGCTTCAACTCAGTGAGATAAACACTTTTTGACCATATGGCTATATCGTTTCAAAATGTTGCAGGATCACAATGATTTTGACTTATATTATGCAGAATCAAGCCCTTTTCAACATATTTCAGCACCAGCAAGCTGCTAGAATGGAATTTTTAATTATTATTTACGCTCTGTTGCAAAAAAGCTTCAACTCAGTGAGATAAACACGTTTTGACCATATGGCTATATCTTTCAAACTTGTAGTTGGATTACACTAAATTTGACATATATTGTGCAGAATCATGTGCTAAAAAACAGATTTATAAAGCAGAAACCAGCTTGATGAAATTCATTAGTTATTTCCACTCCTAATTAAAAACGCTTCAACTCGGTGAGATAAGCACTTTTTGAACGAATGGCTATATCTTTTGAACCTGTGATGGGATTACACTGAATTTGACATATATTGTGCAAAATCATGTCCGAAAAAACATACTGCAATAGCAGAAACCAGCTTGATGAAATTCATTAGTTATTTCCACTCCGAATCAAAAACGCTTCAACTCGCTGAGATAAGCAATTTTTCATCGTATGGCTATATCTTTTGAACCTGTAATGTGATTACACTGAATTTGACATACATTGTGCAGAATCATGTCCTAAACAACATATTTCAACAGCAGAAACCAGCTTGATTAAATTCTAAAGTTATTTCCACTCTTAATCAAAGACGCTTCAACTCGCTGAGATAAGCACTTTTTGAACGAATGGCTATATCTTTGTAACCTGTGAATGGATTACACTGAATTTGACATATATTGTGCAGAATCATGTCCTAAACAACATTTTTCAACAGCAGAAACCAGCTTGATGATATTCAAAAGTTATTTCCACTCCTAATCAAAAAAGCTTCAACTTGGTGAGTTAAGCACTTTTTGAACGAATGGCTTTATCTTTTGAACCTTTGATGGGATTATGCTAAATTTGACATATATTGTGCAGAATCACGTCCTAAAAAACATATTTCAACAGCAGAAATCAGCTCGATGAAATTCATAAGCTATTTCCACTCCTAATCAAAAACGCTTCAACTAGGTGAGATAAGCACTTTTTGAACGAATGGCTATATCTTTTGAACCTGTGAATGGATTACACTGAATTTGACATATATTGTGCAGAATCATGTCCTAAACAACATATTTCAACAGCATAAAACCAGCTTGATGAAATTCAAAAGTTATTTCCACTCCTAATCAAAAACGCTTCAACTTGGTGAGATAAGCACTTGTTGACCCTATGGCTATGTGTTTTAAACTTGTAGCTGTTTTGCACTGAATTTGACATATAATGTGCAGAATCATTTCCTAAACAACATATTTCAACAGCAAAAAACCAGCTTGATGAAATTCATTTGTTATTTTCACTCCTAATCACAAACGCTTCAACTTGGTGAGATAAGAATTTTTTAAAAGAATGGCTATATCTTTTGAACCTGTGAAGGGATTACACTGAATTTGACATATATTGTGCAGAATCATGTCCTAAAAAACATATTTCAACAGCAGAAAACCAGCTTGATGAAATTCATTAGTTATTTCCACTCTTAATCAAAACCGCTTTAACTCGCTGAGATAAGCATTTTTTGAACGAATGGCTATATCTTTTGAACTTGTGTCTGGATTACGCTGAATTTTACATATATTGTGCAAAATCATATCCGAAACAACATATTTCAACAGCAGAAACCAGCTTGATTAAATTAATCAGTTATTTCCACTCCCGAACAAAAATGCTTTAACTCGATGAAATCAGCACTTTTTGACCTTATGGCCATATCTTTTAAACTTGTAGCTGGATTACACTGAATTTGACATATATTGTGCAGAATCATGTCCTAAACAACATATTTCAACAGCAGATACCAGCTTGATGAAATTCATTAATTATTTCCACTCCTAATCAAAATTGCTTCAACTTGCTGAGATAAGCATTTTTTGAACGAATGGCTATATCTTTTGAATGTGTATCTAGATTACGCTGAATTTGACATATATTGTGCTGAATCTTGTCCTAAACAACATATTTCAACAGCAGAAACCAGCTTGATGAAATTCATTAGTTATTTCCACTCCAAATCAAAAACGCTTCAACTCGCTAAGATAAGCAGTTTTTCAACGTATGGCTATATCTTTTGAACCTGTAATGGGATAACACTGAATTTGAAATATATCGTGCACAATCATGTCCTAAACAACATATTTCAACAGCAGAAACCAGCTTGATGAAATTCTGTAGTTATTTCCACTCCTAATCAAAGACGCTTCAACTTGCTGAGATAAGCACTTTTTGAACGAAAGGCTATATCTTTGTAACCTGTGATGGGATTACACTGAATTTGACATGTATCTTGCAGAATCATGTCCTAAACAACATATTTCCACAGCAGAAACCAGCTTGATGAAATTCGTTAGTTATATCCACTCCTAATCAAAGACGCTTCAACTCGCTGAGATAAGCACTTTTAAAACGAATGGCTATATCTTTTGAACCTGTGAGAGGATTACACTGAATTTGACATATACTGTACAAAATCATGTCCGAAACCACATATTACAACAGCAGAAACCAGCTTGATGAAATTCATTAGTTATTTCCACTCCGAATCAAAAACGCTTCAACTCGCTTCGATAAGTACTTTTTCAACGTATGGCTATATCTTTTGAACCTGTAATGGGATTTCACTGAATTTGACATATATTGTGCCGAATCATGTCCTAAAAAACAGATTTATACAGCAGAAACTAGCTTGATGAAATTCATTGGTTATTTCCACTCCTAATCAAAAACGCTTCAACTCGGTGAGATAAGCACTATTTGAAAAAATGGCAATATCTTTTGAACTTTTAAAATGATTACTCTAAATTTGACATATAATGTGCAGAATCATGTCCGAAACAACATATTACCACAGCAGAAACCAGCCTGATGAAATTCGTTAGTTATATCCACTCCTAATCAAAGACACTTTAACTCTCTGAGATAAGCAGAACGAATGGCTATATCTTTTGAACTTGTGTCTGGATTACACTGAATTTCACATATATTGTGCAAAATCATATCCGAAACAACATATTGCAATAGCAAAAACCAGCTTGATGAAATTCATGAGTTATTTCCACTCCGAATCAAAAACGCTTCAACTTGCCGAGATAAGCACTTTTTGAACGAATGGCTATATCTTTTGAACCTGTAATGGGATTACACTGAATTTGACATATATTGTGCAGAATCATGTCTTAAACAACATATTTCAACAGCAGAAACCAGCTTGATGAAATTCATTTGTTATTTCCACTCCGAATCAAAAATGTTTCATTTCGCTGAGATAAGCACTTTTTGAACGAATGGCTATATCTTTTGAACCTGTGATGGGATTACACTGAATTTTACATATATTGTGCAGAATCATGTCCTAAACAACAATTTCAACAGCAGAAACCAGCTTGATGAAATTCATTAGTTATTTCCACTCTTAATCAAAGACGCTTCAACTCGCTGAGATAAGCACTTTTTGAACGAATGGCTATATCTTTGTAACCTGTGATGGTATTACACTGAATATTGACATATATCTCGCAGAATCATGTCATAAACAACATATGTCAACAGCAGAAACCAGCTTGATGAAATTCATTAGTTATTTCCACTCCTTATCAAAACCGCTTCAACTCGCTGAGATAAGTATTTTTTGAACGAATGGCTATATCTTTTGAACTTGTATCTGGATTACACTGAATTTGACATATATTGTGTAGAATCATGTCATACACAACATATTTCAACAGCAGAAACCAGCTTGATGAAATTCATAAGATATTTCCACTCCTAATAAAAAACGCTTCAACTCGCTGAGATAAGCATTTTTTGAACGAATGGCTATATCTTTTGAGTTTGAGTCTGGATTACACTGATTTTGACATATATTGTGAAAAATCATGTCCTAAACAACATATTTCAACAGCAGAAACCAGCTTGATGAAATTCATTAGTTATTTCCACTCCTAATCAAAAACGCTTCAACTCGCTGAGATAAACACTTTTTGAACGTGTAGCTATATCTTTTGAACTTGAGTCTGGATTACACTGAATTTGATATATATTGTGCAGAATCATATCCGAAACAACATATTGCAATAGCAGAAACCAGCTTGATGAAATTCATTAGTTATATCCACTCCTAATCAAAACCGCTTCAACTCGCTGAGATAAGTATTTTTTGAACGAATGGCTATATCTTTTGAACTTGTATCTGGATTACGCTGAATTTGACATATATTGTGCAGAATCATGTCCCAAACAACATACTGCAATAGCAGAAACCAGCTTGATGAAATTCATTAGTTATTTCCACTCCTAATCAAAAACGCTTCAACTCGCTGAGATAAGCACTTTTTCAACGTATGGCTATATCTTTTGAACCTGTAATGGGATTACACTGAATTTGACATATAGTTTGCAGAATCATGTCCTAAACCACATATTTCCACAGCAGAAACCAGCCTGATGAAATTCGTTAGTTATATCCACTCCTAATCAAAGACACTTTAACTCGCTGAGATAAGCAGAACGAATGGCTATATCTTTTGAACTTGTGTCTGGATTACACTGAATTTCACATATATTGTGCAAAATCATATCCGAAACAATATATTGCAATAGCAGATAACAGCTTGATGAAATTCATTACTTATTTCCACTCCGAATCAAAAACGCTTCAACTTGCCGAGATAAGCACTTTTTGAACGAATGGCTATATCTTTTGTACCTGTGATGGGATTACACTGAATTTGACATATATTGTGCAGAATCATGTCCTAAACAACATATTTCAACAGCAGAAACCAGCTTGATGAAATTCATTGGTTATTTCCACTCCTAATCAAAAATGCTTCAATTCGCTGAGATAAGCACTTTTTGACCCTAAGGCTATATCTTTTGGATTTGTAGCTGGATTACACTGAATTTGATATATATTGTGCAAAATCATGTTCTTAACAACATATATCAACAGCAAAAACCAGCTTGTTGAAATTCATTAGTTATTGCCACTCTTGATCAAAAACGCTTCAACTTGCCGAGATAAGCACTTTTTGAACGAATGGCTATAGATTTGTAACCCGTGATTGGATTACACTGAATATTGACATATATCTCGCTGAATCATTTCCTAAACAACATATTTCAACAGCAGAAACCAGCTTGATGAAATTCATTAGTTATTTCCACTCCTAATCAAAAACGCTTCAACTGGGTGAGATAAGCACTTTTTGAACGAATGTCTAAATCTTTGGAACTTCTGTCTGGATTACACTGAATTTGACATATATTGTGCAAAATCATATCCGAAACAACATATTGCAATAGCAAAAACCAGCTTGATGAAATTCATTAGTTATTTCCACTCCGAATCAAAAATGCTTCAACTTGCCGAGATAAGCACTTTTTGAACGAATGGCTATATCTTTTGAACCTGTGATGGGATTACACTGAATTTGACCTATATTGTGCAGAATCATGTCCTAAACAACATATTTCAACAGCAGAAACCAACTTGATGAAATTCATTAGTTATTTCCACTCCTTATCAAAACCGCTTCAACTCGCTGAGATAAGTATTTTTTGAACGAATGGCTATATCTTTTGAACATGTATCTGGATTACACTGAATTTGACATATATTGTGTAGAATCATATCATACACAACATATTTCAACAGCAGAAACCAGCTTGATGAAATTCATAAAATATTTCCACTCCTAATAAAAACCGCTTCAACTCGCTGAGATAAGCATTTTTTGAACGAATGGCTATATCTTTTGAGCTTGAGTCTGGATTACACTGATTTTGACATATATTGTGCAAAATCATGTCCTAAACAACATATTTCAACAGCAGAAACCAGCTTGATGAAATTCATTAGTTATTTCCACTCCTAATCAAAAACGCTTCAACTCGCTGAGATAAACACTTTTTGAACGTGTAGCTATATCTTTTGAACTTGTGTCTGGATTACACTGAATTTGATATATATTGTGCAGAATCATATCCTAAACCACATATTTCCACAGCAGAAACCAGCCTGATGAAATTCGTTAGTTATATCAACTCCTAATCAAAGACACTTTAACTCGCTGAGATAAGCAGAACGAATGGCTATATCTTTTGAACTTGTGTCTGGATTACACTGAATTTCACATATATTGTGCAAAATCATATCCGAAACAACATATTGCAATAGCAGATACCAGCTTGATGAAATTCATTAGTTATTTCCACTCCGAATCAAAAACGCTTCAACTTGCCGAGATAAGCACTTTTTGAACGTATGGCTTTATCTTTTGTACCTGTGATGGGATTACACTGAATTTGACATATATTGTGCAGAATCATGTCCTAAACAACATATTTCAACAGCAGACACCTGCTTGATGAAATTCATTAGTTATTTCAACTCCTAATCAAAAACGCTTCAACTTGTTGAGTTAAGCACCTTCTGACCTCATGGCTATATCTTTTGAACTTGTAGCTGGAATACACTAAAATTGACATATATTGTGCACAATCATGTCCTAAACAACATATTTCAACAGCAGAAACCAACTTGATGAAATTCATTAGTTATTTCCACTCCTAATCAAAAATGCTTCCATTCGCTGAGTTTAGCACTTTTTGAACGAATGGCTATATCTTTTGAACCTGTGATGGGATTAGACTGAAATTTACATATATTGTGCAAAATCATTTCCGAAACAACATATTGCAATAGCATATACCAGCTTTATGAAATTCATTAGTTATATCCACTCCGAATCAAAAACGCTTCAACTTGCCGAGATAAGCACTTTTTGAACGAATGGCTATATCTTTTGTACCTGTGATGGGATTACACTGAATTTGACATATATTGTGCAGAATCATGTCCTTAACAACATATTTCAACAGCAGAAACCAGCTTGATGAAATTCATTGGTTATTTCCACTCCTAATCAAAAATGCTTCAATTCGCTGAGATAAGCACTTTTTGACCCTAAGGCTATATCTTTTGGATTTGTAGCTGGATTACACTCAATTTGATATATATTGTGCAAAATCATGTTCTTAACAACATATATCAACAGCAAAAACCAGCTTGATGAAATTCATTAGTTATTGCAACTCTTAATCAAAAACTCTTCAACTTGCCGAGATAAGCACTTTTTGAACGAATGGCTATAGATTTGTAACCCGTGATTGGATTACACTGAATATTGACATATGTCTCGCTGAATCATTTCCTAAACAACATATTTCAACAGCAAAAACCAGCTTGATGAAATTCATTAGTTATTTCCACTCCTAATCAAAAACGTTTCAACTGGGTGAGATAAGCACTTTTTGAACGAATGTCTAAATCTTTGGAACTTCTGTCTGGATTACACTGAATTTGACATATATTGTGCAAAATCATATCCGAAACAACATATTGCAATAGCAGAAACCAGCTTGATGAAATTCATTAGTTATTTCCACTCCGAATCAAAAATGCTTCAACTTGCCGAGATAAGCACTTTTTGAACGAATGGCTATATCTTTTGAACCTGTGATGGGATTTCACTGAATTTGACCTATATTGTGCAGAATCATGTCCTAAACAACATATTTCAACAGCAGAAACCAACTTGATGAAATTCATTAGTTATTTCCACTCCTAATCGAAAACGCTTCAATTCGCTGAGATAAGTATTTTTTTAACGAATGGCTATAACTTTTGAACTTGTATCTGGATTACACTGAATTTGACATATATTGTGTAGAATCATGTCATACACAACATATTTCAACAGCAGAAACCAGCTTGATGAAATTCATAATATATTTCCACTCCTAATAAAAACCGCTTCAACTCGCTGAGATAAACACTTTTTGAACGTGTAGCTATATCTTTTGAACTTGTGTCTGGATTACACTGAATTTGATATATATTGTGCAGAATCATATCCGAAACAACATATTGCAATAGCAGAAACCAGCTTGATGAAATTCATTAGTTATATCCACTCCTAATCAAAACCGCTTCAACTCGCTGAGATAAGTATTTTATGAACGAATGGCTATATCTTTTGAACTTGTATCTGGATTACGCTGAATTTGACATATATTGTGCAGAATCATGTCCCAAACAACATACTGCAATAGCAGAAACCAGCTTGATGAAATTCATTAGTTATTTCCACTCCTAATCAAAAACGCTTCAACTCGCTGAGATAAGCACTTTTTCAACGTATGGCTATATCTTTTGAACCTGTAATGGGATTACACTGAATTTGACATATAGTGTGCAGAATCATGTCCTAAACCACATATTTCCACAGCAGAAACCAGCCTGATGAAATTTGTTAGTTATATCCACTCCTAATCAAAGACACTTTAACTCGCTGAGATAAGCAGAACGAATGGCTATATCTTTTGAACTTGTGTCTGGATTACACTGAATTTCGCATATATTGTGCAAAATCATATCCGAAACAACATATTGCAATAGCAGATACCAGCTTGATGAAATTCATTAGTTATTTCCACTCCGAATCAAAAACGCTTCAACTTGCCGAGATAAGCACTTTTTGAACGAATGGCTATATCTTTTGTACCTGTGATGGGATTACACTGAATTTAACATATATTGTGCAGAATCATGTCCTAAACAACATATTTCAACAGCAGAAACCAGCTTGATGAAATTCATTGGTTATATCCACTCCTAATCAAAAATGCTTCAATTCGCTGATATAAGCACTTTTTGACCCTAAGGCTATATCTTTTGGATTTGTAGCTGGATTACACTGAATTTGATATATATTGTGCAAAATCATGTTCTTAACAACATATATCAACAGCAAAAACCAGCTTGATGAAATTCATTAGTTATTGCCACTCTTAATCAAAAACGCTTCAACTGGGTGAGATAAGCACTTTTTGAACGAATGTCTAAATCTTTGGAACTTCTGTCTGGATTACACTGAATTTGACATATATTGTGCAAAATCATATCCGAAACAACATATTGCAATAGCATATACCAGCTTTATGAAATTCATTAGTTATATCCACTCCGAATCAAAAACGCTTCAACTTGCCGAGATAAGCACTTTTTGAACGAATGGCTATATCTTTTGAACCTGTGATGGGATTACACTGAATATTGACATATATCTCGCTGAATCATTTCCTAAACAACATATTTCAACAGCAGAAACCAGCTTGATGAAATTCATTAGTTATTGCAACTGTTAATCAAAAACGCTTCAACTTGCCGAGATAAGCACTTTTTGAACGAATGGCTATAGATTTGTAATCCGTGATTGGATTACACTGAATATTGACATATATCTCGCTGAATCATTTCCTAAACAACATATTTCAACAGCAGAAACCAGCTTGATGAAATTCATTAGTTATTTCAACTCCTAATCAAAAACGCTTCAACTGGGTGAGATAAGCACTTTTTGAACGAATGTCTAAATCTTTGGAACTTCTGTCTGGATTACACTGAATTTGACATATATTGTGCAAAATCATATCCGAAACAACATATTGCAATAGCAGAAACCAGCTTGATGAAATTCATTAGTTATTTCCACTCCGAATCAAAAATGCTTCAACTTGCCGAGATAAGCACTTTTTGAACGAATGGCTATATCTTTTGAACCTGTGATGGGATTACACTGAATTTGACCTATATTGTGCAGAATCATGTCCTAAACAACATATTTCAACAGCAGAAACCAACTTAATGAAATTCATTAGTTATTTCCACTCCTTATCAAAACCGCTTCAACTCGCTGAGATAAGTATTTTTTGAAAGAATGGCTATATCTTTTGAACTTGTATCTGGATTACACTGAATTTGACAAATATTGTGTAGAATCATGTCATACACAACATATTTCAACAGCAGAAACCAGCTTGATGAAATTCATAAGATATTTCCACTCCTAATAAAAACCGCTTCAACTCGCTGAGATAAGCATTTTTTGAAAAAATGGCTATATCTTTTGTGCTTGAGTCTGGATTACACTGATTTTGACATATATTGTGCAAAATCATGTCCTAAACAACATATTTCAACAGCAGAAACCAACTTGATGAAATTCATTAGTTATTTCCACTCCTAATCAAAAATGCTTCAATTCGCTGAGATTAGCACTTTTTGAACGAATGGCTATATCTTTTGAACCTGTGATGGGATTACACTGAAATTTACATATATTGTGCAAAATCATTTCCGAAACAACATATTGCAATAGCATATACCAGCTTTATGAAATTCATTAGTTATATCCACTCCGAATCAAAAACGCTTCAACTTGCCGAGATAAGCACTTTTTGAACGAATGGCTATATCTTTTGTACCTGTGATGGGATTACACTGAATTTGACATATATTGTGCGGAATCATGTCCTAAACAACATATTTCAACAGCAGAAACCAGCTTGATAAGATTCATTGGTTATTTCCACTCCTAATCAAAAATGCTTCAATTCGCTGAGATAAGCACTTTTTGACCCTAAGGCTATATCTTTTGGATTTGTAGCTGGATTACACTCAATTTGATATATATTGTGCAAAATCATGTTCTTAACAACATATATCAACAGCAAAAACCAGCTTGATGAAATTCATTAGTTATTGCAACTCTTAATCAAAAACGCTTCAACTTGCCGAGATAAGCACTTTTTGAACGAATGGCTATAGATTTGTAACCCGTGATTGGATTACACTGAATATTGACATATATCTCGCTGAATCATTTCCTAAACAACATATTTCAACAGCAAAAACCAGCTTGATGAAATTCATTAGTTATTTCAACTCCTAATCAAAAACGCTTCAACTGGGTGAGATAAGCACTTTTTGAACGGATGTCTAAATCTTTGGAACTTCTGTCTGGATTACACTGAATTTGACATATATTGTGCAAAATCATATCCGAAACAACATATTGCAATAGCAGAAACCAGCTTGATGAAATTCATTAGTTATTTCCACTCCGAATCAAGAATGCTTCAACTTGCCGAGATAAGCACTTTTTGAACGAATGGCTATATCTTTTGAACCTGTGATGGGATTACACTGAATTTGACCTATATTGTGCAGAATCATATCCGAAACAACATATTGCAATAGCAGAAACCAGCTTGATGAAATTCATTAGTTATATCCACTCCGAATCAAAACCGCTTCAACTCGCTGAGATAAGTATTTTTTGAACGAATGGCTATATCTTTTGAACTTGTATCTGGATTACGCTGAATTTGACATATATTGTGCAGAATCATGTCCCAAACAACATACTGCAATAGCAGAAACCAGCTTGATGAAATTCATTAGTTATTTCCACTCCTAATCAAAAACGCTTCAACTCGCTGAGATAAGCACTTTTTCAACGTATGGCTATATCTTTTGAACCTGTAATGGGATTACACTGAATTTGACATATAGTGTGCAGAATCATGTCCTAAACCACATATTTCCACAGCAGAAACCAGCCTGATGAAATTCGTTAGTTATATCCACTCCTAATCAAAGACACTTTAACTCGCTGAGATAAGCAGAACGAATGGCTATATCTTTTGAACTTGTGTCTGGATTACACTGAATTTCACATATATTGTGCAAAATCATATCCGAAACAACATATTGCAATAGCAGATACCAGCTTGATGAAATTCATTAGTTATTTCCACTCCGAATCAAAAACGCTTCAACTTGCCGAGATAAGCACTTTTTGAACGAATGGCTATATCTTTTGTACCTGTGATGGGATTACACTGAATTTGACATATATTGTGCAGAATCATGTCCTAAACAACATATTTCAACAGCAGAAACCAGCTTGATGAAATTCATTGGTTATTTCCACTCCTAATCAAAAATGCTTCAATTCGCTGAGATAAGCACTTTTTGACCCTAAGGCTATATCTTTTGGATTTGTAGCTGGATTACACTGAATTTGATATATATTGTGCAAAATCATGTTCTTAACAACATATATCAACAGCAAAAACCAGCTTGATGAAATTCATTAGTTATTGCCACTCTTAATCAAAAACGCTTCAACTTGCCGAGATAAGCACTTTTTGAACGAATGGCTATAGATTTGTAACCCGTGATTGGATTACACTGTATATTGACATATATCTCGTGAATAATTTCCTAAACAACATATTTCAACAGCAGAAACCAGCTTGATGAAATTCATTAGTTATTTCCACTCCTAATCAAAAACGCTTCAACTGGGTGAGATAAGCACTTTTTGAACGAATGTCTAAATCTTTGGAACTTGTGTCTGGATTACACTGAATTTGACATATATTGTGCAAAATCATATCCGAAACAACATATTGCAATAGCAGAAACCAGCTTGATGAAATTCATTAGTTATTTCCACTCCGAATCAAAAATGCTTCAACTTGCCGAGATAAGCACTTTTTGAACGAATGGCTATATCTTTTGAACCTGTGATGGGATTACACTGAATTTGACCTATATTGTGCAGAATCATGTCCTAAACAACATATTTCAACAGCAGAAACCAACTTGATAAAATTCATTAGTTATTTCCAATCCTAATCAAAAATGCTTCAATTCGCTGAGATTAGCACTTTTTGAAAGAATGGCTATATCTTTTGAACCTGTGATGGGATTACACTGAAATTTACATATATTGTGCAAAATCATTTCCGAAACAACATATTGCAATAGCATATACCAGCTTTATGAAATTCATTAGTTATATCCACTCCGAATCAAAAACGCTTCAACTTGCCGAGATAAGCACTTTTTGAACGAATGGCTATATCTTTTGTACCTGTGATGGGATTACACTGAATTTGACATATATTGTGCAGAATCATGTCCTAAACAACATATTTCAACAGCAGAAACCAGCTTGATGAAATTCATTGGTTATTTCCACTCCTAATCAAAAATGCTTCAATTCGCTGAGATAAGCACTTTTTGACCCTAAGGCTATATCTTTTGGATTTGTAGCTGGATTACACTCAATTTGATATATATTGTGCAAAATCATGTTCTTAACAACATATATCAACAGCAGAAACCAGCTTGATGAAATTCATTAGTTATTTCCACTCCGAATCAAAAACGCTTCAACTCGCTGAGATAAGAACTTTTTGAACGAATGGCTATATCTTTGTAACCTGTGATGGTATTACACTGAATATTGACATATATCTCGCAGAATCATGTCGTAAACAACATGTTTCCAACGCAGAAACCAGCTTGATGATATTCATTAGTTATTTCCACTCCTATTCAAAAACACTGCAACTCGGTGAGAGAATAACTTTTTGAAAAAATGGCTATATCTTTTGAACTTGTATCTGGATTGCACTGAATTTGACATATATTGTGTAAAATCATGTCATACATAACATATTCCAACAGCAGAAACCAGCTTGATGAAATTCAAAAGTTATTTCCACTCCTAATCAAATACGCATCAACTCGCTGAGATAAGTATTTTTTGAACGAATGGCTATATCTTTTGAACTTGTATCTGGATTACGCTGAATTTGACATATATTGTGCAGAATCATGTCCCAAACAACATACTGCAATAGCAGAAACCAGCTTGATGAAATTCATTAGGTATTTCCACTCCGAATCCAAAACGCTTCAACTCGCTGAGATAAGCACTTTTTCAACGTATGGCTATATCTTTTGAACCTGTAATGGGATTACACTGAATTTGACATATATTGTGCAGAATCATGTCCTAAATCACATATTTCCACAGCAGAAACCAGCCTGATGAAATTCGTTAGTTATATCCACTCCTAATCAAAGACACTTTAACTCGCTGAGATAAGCAGAACGAATGGCTATATCTTTTGAACTTGTGTCTGGATTACACTGAATTTCACATATATTGTGCAAAATCATATCCTAAACAACATATTGCAATAGCAGAAACCAGCTTGATGAAATTCATTAGTTATTTCCAATCCGAATCAAAAACGCTTCAACTTGCCGAGATAAGCACTTTTTGAACGAATGGCTATATCTTTTGAACCTGTGATGGGATTACACTGAATTTGAAATATATTGTGCAGAATCATGTTCTTAACAACATATTTCCACAGCAGAAACCAGCTTGATGAAATTCATAAGTTATTTCCACTCCTAATCAAAAATGCTTCAATTCGCTGAGATAAGCACTTTTTGAACGAATGGCTACATCTTTTGAACCTGTGATGGGATTACACTGAATTTTACTTATATTGTGCAAAATCATGTCCGAAACAACATATTACAACAGCAGAAACCAGCTTAATGAAATTCATTAGTTATTTCCACTCCGAATCAAAAACGCTTCAACTCGCTTAGATAAGTAGTTTTTCAACGAATGGCTATATCTTTTGAACCTGTGATGGGATTTCACTGAATTTGACATATATTGTGCAGAATCATGTCCTAAACAACAATTTCAACAGCAGAAACCAGCTTGATGAAATTCTTTAGTTATTTCCACTCTTAATCAAAGACGCTTCAACTGGGTGAGATAAGCACTTTTTGAACGAATGGCTATATCTTTTGAACCTGTGATGGGATTACACTGAATTTGAGATATATTATGCAGAATCATGTCCTAAACAACATTTTTCACCAGCAGAATACCAGCTTGATGAAATTCATTAGTTATTTCCACTCCTAATCAAAACCGCATCAACTCGCTGAGATAAGTATTTTTTGAACGAATGGCTATATCTTTTGAACTTGTATCTGGATTACGCTGAATTTGACATATATTGTGCAGAATCATGTCCCAAACAACATACTGCAATAGCAGAAACCAGCTTGATGAAATTCATTAGGTATTTCCACTCCGAATCCAAAACGCTTCAACTCACTGAGATAAGCACTTTTTCAACGTATGGCTATATCTTTTGAACCTGTAATGGGATTACACTGAATTTGACATATATTGTGCAGAATCATGTCCTAAATCACATATTTCCACAGCAGAAACCAGCCTGATGAAATTCGTTAGTTATATCCACTCCTAATCAAAGACACTTTAACTCGCTGAGATAAGCAGAACGAATGGCTATATCTTTTGAACTTGTGTCTGGATTACACTGAATTTCACATATATTGTGCAAAATCATATCCTAAACAACATATTGCAATAGCAGAAACCAGCTTGATGAAATTCATTAGTTATTTCCAATCCGAATCAAAAACGCTTCAACTTGCCGAGATAAGCACTTTTTGAACGAATGGCTATATCTTTTGAACCTGTGATGGGATTACACTGAATTTGAAATATATTGTGCAGAATCATGTTCTTAACAACATATTTCCACAGCAGAAACCAGCTTGATGAAATTCATAAGTTATTTCCACTCCTAATCAAAAATGCTTCAATTCGCTGAGATAAGCACTTTTTGAACGAATGGCTACATCTTTTGAACCTGTGATGGGATTACACTGAATTTTACTTATATTGTGCAAAATCATGTCCGAAACAACATATTACAACAGCAGAAACCAGCTTGATGAAATTCATTAGTTATTTCCACTCCGAATCAAAAACGCTTCAACTCGCTTAGATAAGTAGTTTTTCAACGAATGGCTATATCTTTTGAACCTGTGATGGGATTTCACTGAATTTGACATATATTGTGCAGAATCATGTCCTAAACAACAATTTCAACAGCAGAAACCAGCTTGATGAAATTCTTTAGTTATTTCCACTCTTAATCAAAGACGCTTCAACTGGGTGAGATAAGCACTTTTTGAACGAATGGCTATATCTTTTGAACCTGTGATGGGATTACACTGAATTTGAGATATATTATGCAGAATCATGTCCTAAACAACATTTTTCACCAGCAGAATACCAGCTTGATGAAATTCATTAGTTATTTCCACTCCTAATCAAAACCGCATCAACTCGCTGAGATAAGTATTTTTTGAACGAATGGCTATATCTTTTGAACTTGTATCTGGATTACGCTGAATTTGACATATATTGTGCAGAATCATGTCCCAAACAACATACTGCAATAGCAGAAACCAGCTTGATGAAATTCATTAGGTATTTCCACTCCGAATCCAAAACGCTTCAACTCGCTGAGATAAGCACTTTTTCAACGTATGGCTATATCTTTTGAACCTGTAATGGGATTACACTGAATTTGACATATATTGTGCAGAATCATGTCCTAAATCACATATTTCCACAGCAGAAACCAGCCTGATGAAATTCGTTAGTTATATCCACTCCTAATCAAAGACACTTTAACTCGCTGAGATAAGCAGAACGAATGGCTATATCTTTTGAACTTGTGTCTGGATTACACTGAATTTCACATATATTGTGCAAAATCATATCCTAAACAACATATTGCAATAGCAGAAACCAGCTTGATGAAATTCATTAGTTATTTCCAATCCGAATCAAAAACGCTTCAACTTGCCGAGATAAGCACTTTTTGAACGAATGGCTATATCTTTTGAACCTGTGATGGGATTACACTGAATTTGAAATATATTGTGCAGAATCATGTTCTTAACAACATATTTCCACAGCAGAAACCAGCTTGATGAATTTCATAAGTTATTTCCAATCCTAATCAAAAATGCTTCAATTCGCTGAGATAAGCACTTTTTGAACGAATGGCTACATCTTTTGAACCTGTGATGGGATTACACTGAATTTTACTTATATTGTGCAAAATCATGTCCGAAACAACATATTACAACAGCAGAAACCAGCTTAATGAAATTCATTAGTTATTTCCACTCCGAATCAAAAACGCTTCAACTCGCTTAGATAAGTAGTTTTTCAACGAATGGCTATATCTTTTGAACCTGTGATGGGATTTCACTGAATTTGACATATATTGTGCAGAATCATGTCCTAAACAACAATTTCAACAGCAGAAACCAGCTTGATGAAATTCTTTAGTTATTTCCACTCTTAATCAAAGACGCTTCAACTGGGTGAGATAAGCACTTTTTGAACGAATGGCTATATCTTTTGAACCTGTGATGGGATTACACTGAATTTGAGATATATTATGCAGAATCATGTCCTAAACAACATTTTTCACCAGCAGAATACCAGCTTGATGAAATTCATTAGTTATTTCCACTCCTAATCAAAACCGCTTCAACTCGCTTAGATAAGTATTTTTTGAACGAATGGCTATATCTTTTGAACTTGTATCTGGATTACACTGAATTTGACATATATTGTGCAGAATCATGTCCTAAACAACATACTGCAATAGCAGAAACCAGCTTGATGAAATTCATTAGTTATTTCCACTCCTAATCAAAAACGCTTAAACTCGCTGAGATAAGCACTTTTTCAACGTATGGCTATATCTTTTGAACCTGTAATATGATTACACTGAATTTGACATATATTGTGCAGAATCATGTCCGAAACAAAATATTACCACAGCAGAAACCAGCCTGATGAAATTCGTTAGTTATATCCACTCCTAATCAAAGACACTTTAACTCGCTGAGATAAGCAGAACGAATGGCTATATCTTTTGAACTTGTGTCTGGATTACACTGAATTTGACATATATTGTGCAAAATCATATCCTAAACAACATATTGCAATAGCAGAAACCAGCTTGATGAAATTCATTAGTTATTTCCACTCCTAATCAAAACCGCTTCAACTCGCTTAGATAAGCACTTTTTGAACGAATGGCTATATCTTTTGAACCTGTGAAGGCATTACACTGAATTTGACATATATTGTGCCGAACCATGTCCTAAACAATTTATTTCAACAGCAGAAACCAGCTTGATGAAATTCAAAAGTTATTTCCATTGCTAATCAAAAATGCTTCAACTCGGTGAGTTAAGCACTTTTTGACCTTACCGCAATATCTTTTGAACTTGTAGCTGGATTACACTGAATTTGACATATTTTGTGCAGAATCATGTCCTAAACAACATATTTCAACAGCAGAAAACACCTTGATGAAATTCATTAGTTATTTCAACTCCTAATCAAAAACGCTTCAACTCGGTGAGTTAAGGACCTTCTGACCTTGTGGCTATATCTTTTGAACTTGTAGCTGGATTACACTAAAATTGACATATATTGTGCAGAATCATGTCCTAAACAACATATTTCAACAGCAGAAACCAGCTTGATGAAATTCTAAAGTTATTTCCACTCCTAATCACAAATGCTTCAACTCTGTGAGATAAGCACTTTTTGAACGAATGGCTATATCTTTTGAACCTGTGAATGGATTACACTGAATTTGACATATATTGTGCAGAATCATGTCCTAAACAACATATTTAAACAATAGAAACCAGCTGGATGAAATTCAAAAGTTATTTCCACTCCTAATCAAAAACGCTTCAACTCGGTGAGTTAACCACTTTTTGACCTTATGGCTATATCTTTTGAACTTGGAGCTGGATTACACTGAATTTGACATATATTGTGTAGAATCATGTCCTAAACAACATATTTCAACAGCAAAAACCAGCTTGATGAAATTCTTTAGTTGTGTCCACTCTTAATCAAAGACGCTTCAACTCGCTGAGATAAGCACTTTTTGAACAAATGGCTATATCTTTGTAACCTGTGATGGGATTACACTGAATATTGAAATATATTGTACAGAATCATGTCCTAAACAACATATCTCAACAGCAAAAAAACAGCTTGATGAAATTCAAAAGTTATTTCCACTCCTAAGCAAATACGCCTCAACTTGCCGAGATAAGCACTTGTTGACCCTATGGCTATATGTTTTAAACTTGTAGCTGTATTGCACTGAATTTGACATATATTGTGCAGAGTCATGTCCTAAACAACATATTTGAACAGCAGAAACCAGCTATATGAAATTCAAAAGTTATTTCCACTCCTAATCAAAAACGCTTCAACTTGGTGAGTTAAGCATTTTTTGACCTTATGGCTATATCTTTTGAATTTGTAGCTGGATTACACTGAATTTGACATATATTGTGCCGAATCATGTCCTAAACAATTTATTTCAACAGCAGAAACCAGCTTGATGAAATTCAAAAGTTATTTCCATTGCTAATCAAAAATGCTTCAACTCGGTGAGTTAAGCACTTTTTGACCTTACCGCAATATCTTTTGAACTTGTAGCTGGATTACACTGAATTTGACATATTTTGTGCAGAATCATGTCCTAAACAACATATTTCAACAGCAGAAACCACCTTGATGAAATTCATTAGTTATTTCAACTCCTAATCAAAAACGCTTCAACTCGGTGAGTTAAGGACCTTCTGACCTTGTGGCTATATCTTTTGAACTTGTAGCTGGATTACACTAAAATTGACATATATTGTGCAGAATCATGTCCTAAACAACATATTTCAACAGCAGAAACCAGCTGGATGAAATTCTAAAGTTATTTCCACTCCTAATCACAAATGCTTCAACTCTGTGAGATAAGCACTTTTTGAACGAATGGCTATATCTTTTGAACCTGTGAATGGATTACACTGAATTTGACATATATTGTGCAGAATCATGTCCTAAACAACATATTTAAACAATAGAAACCAGCTGGATGAAATTCAAAAGTTATTTCCACTCCTAATCAAAAACGCTTCAACTCGGTGAGTTAACCACTTTTTGACCTTATGGCTATATCTTTTGAACTTGGAGCTGGATTACACTGAATTTGACATATATTGTGTAGAATCATGTCCTAAACAACATATTTCAACAGCAAAAACCAGCTTGATGAAATTCTTTAGTTGTGTCCACTCTTAATCAAAGACGCTTCAACTCGCTGAGATAAGCACTTTTTGAACAAATGGCTATATCTTTGTAACCTGTGATGGGATTACACTGAATATTGAAATATATTGTGCAGAATCATGTCCTAAACAACATATCTCAACAGCAAAAAAACAGCTTGATGAAATTCAAAAGTTATTTCCACTCCTAATCAAATACGCCTCAACTTGCCGAGATAAGCACTTGTTGACCCTATGGCTATATGTTTTAAACTTGTAGCTGTATTGCACTGAATTTGACATATATTGTGCAGAGTCATGTCCTAAACAACATATTTGAACAGCAGAAACCAGCGATATGAAATTCAAAAGTTATTTCCACTCCTAATCAAAAACGCTTCAACTTGGTGAGTTAAGCATTTTTTGACCTTATGGCTATATCTTTTGAATTTGTAGCTGGATTACACTGAATTTGACATATATTGTGCCGAATCATGTCCTAAACACCATATTTCAACAGCAGAAACCAGCTTGATGAAATTCAAAAGTTATTTCCATTGCTAATCAAAAACGCTTCAACTCGGTGAGTTAAGCACTTTTTGACCTTACCGCAATATCTTTTGAACTTGTAGCTGGATTACACTGAATTTGACATATTTTGTGCAGAATCATGTCCTAAACAACATATTTCAACAGCAGAAACCACCTTGATGAAATTCATTAGTTATTTCAACTCCTAATCAAAAACGCTTCAACTCGGTGAGTTAAGCACCTTCTGACCTTGTGGCTATATCTTTTGAACTTGTAGATGGATTACACTAAAATTGACATATATTGTGCAGAATCATGTCCTAAACAACATATTTCAACAGCAGAAACCAGCTTGATGAAATTCTAAAGTTATTTCCACTCCTAATCACAAATGCTTCAACTCTGTGAGATAAGCACTTTTTGAACGAATGGCTATATCTTTTGAACCTGTGAACGGATTACACTGAATTTGACATATATTGTGCAGAATCATGTCCTAAACAACATATTTAAACAATAGAAACCAGCTGGATGAAATTCAAAAGTTATTTCCACTCCTAATCAAAAACGCTTCAACTCGGTGAGTTAACCACCTTTTTATTGTGCAGAATCATGTCCTAAACAACATATTTAAACAATAGAAACCAGCTGGATGAAATTCAAAAGTTATTTCCACTCCTAATCAAAAACGCTTCAACTCGGTGAGTTAACCACTTTTTGACCTTATGGCTATATCTTTTGAACTTGGAGCTGGATTACACTGAATTTGACATATATTGTGTAGAATCATGTCCTAAACAACATATTTCAACAGCAAAAACCAGCTTGATGAAATTCTTCAGTTGTGTCCACTCTTAATCAAAGACGCTTCAACTCGCTGAGATAAGCACTTTTTGAACAAATGGCTATATCTTTGTAACCTGTGATGGGATTACACTGAATATTGACATATATTGTGCAGAATCATGTCCTAAACAACATATCTCAACAGCAAAAAACCAGCTTGATGAAATTCAAAAGTTATTTCCACTCCTAATCAAATACGCCTCAACTTGCCGAGATAAGCACTTGTTGACCCTATGGCTATATGTTTTAAACTTGTAGCTGTATTGCACTGAATTTGACATATATTGTGCAGAGTCATGTCCTAAACAACATATTTGAACAGCAGAAACCAGCTTGATGAAATTCAAGTTATTTCCACTCCTAATCAAAAACGCTTCAACTTGGTGAGTTAAGCATTTTTTGACCTTATGGCTATATCTTTTGAATTTGTAGCTGGATTACACTGAATTTGACATATATTGTGCAGAATCATGTCCTAAAAAACAGATTTATACAGCAGAAACCAGCTTGATGAAATTCATTTGTTATTTCCACTCCTAATTAAAAACGCTTCAACTCGGTGATATAAGCACTTTTTGAACGAATGGCTATATCTTTTGAACCTGTGAAGGGATTACACTGAATTTGACATATATTGTGCAGAATCATGTCCTGAACAATTTATTTCAACAGCAGAAACCAGCTTGAAGAAATTCAAAAGTTATTTCCATTCCTAATCAAAAACGCTTCAACTTGGTGAGATAAGCACTTTTTGAACGAATGGCTATATCTTTTGAAACTGTGAAGGGATTACTCAGAATTATGACATATATTGTGCAGAATCATGTCCTAAACACCATATTTCAACAGCAGAAACCAGCTTGATGAAATTCAAAAGTTATTTCCATTGCTAATCAAAAACGCTTCAACTCGGTGAGTTAAGCACTTTTTGACCTTACCGCAATATCTTTTGAACTTGTAGCTGGATTACACTGAATTTGACATATTTTGTGCAGAATCATGTCCTAAATAACATATTTCAACAGCAGAAACCACCTTGATGAAATTCATTAGTTATTTCAACTCCTAATCAAAAACGCTTCAACTCGGTGAGTTAAGCACCTTCTGACCTTGTGGCTATATCTTTTGAACTTGTAGCTGGATTACACTAAAATTGACATATATTGTGCAGAATCATGTCCTAATCAACATATTTCAACAGCAGAAACCAGCTTGATGAAATTCAAAAGTTATTTCCACTCCTAATCACAAATGCTTCAACTCTGTGAGATAAGCACTTTTTGAACGAATGGCTATATCTTTTGAACCTGTGAAGGCATTACACTGAATTTGACATATATTGTGCAGAATCATGTCCTAAACAACATATTTAAACAATAGAAACCAGCTGGATGAAATTCAAAAGTTATGTCCACTCCTAATCAAAAACGCTTCAACTAGGTGAGTTAAGCACTTTTTGACCTTACCGCAATATCTTTTGAACTTGGAGCTGGATTACGCTGAATTTGACATATATTGTGCAGAATCATGTCCCAAACAACATACTGCAATAGCAGAAACCAGCTTGATGAAATTCATTAGTTATTTCCACTCCTAATCAAAAACGCTTCAACTCGCTGAGATAAGCACTTTTTGAACAAATGGCTATATCTTTGTAACCTGTGATGGGATTACACTGAATATTGACATGTATCTCGCAGAATCATGTCCTAAACAACATATTTCCACAGCAGAAACCAGCTTGATTAAATTCGTTAATTATATCCACTCCTAATCAAAGACGCTTCAACTCGCTGAGATAAGAATTTTTTGAACGAATGGCTATATCTTTTGAACTTGTGTCTGGATTACACTGAATTTGACATATATTGTGCAAAATCATATCCGAAACAAAATATTGCAATAGCAGAAACCAGCTTGATGAAATTTATTAGTTATTTCCACTCCGAATCAAAAACGCTTCAACTTGCCGAGATAAGCACTTTTTGAACGAATGGCTATATCTTTTGAACCTGTGATGGGATTACACTGAATTTGACATATATTGTGCAGAATCATGTCCTAAACAACACATTTAAACAGCAGGAACCATCTTGATGAAATTAAAAAGTTATTTCCACTCCTAATCAAAAAAGCTTCAACTTGGTGAGTTAAGCACTTTTTGAACGAATGGCTTTATCTTTTGAACCTTTGATGGGATTACGCTAAATTTGACATATATTGGGCAGAATCACGTCCTTAAAAACATATTTCAGCAGAAACCAGCTTGATGAAATTCATTAGCTATTTCCACTCCTAATCAAAAACGCTTCAACTAGGTGAGATAAGCACTTTTTGAACGAATGGCTATATCTTTTGAACATGTGAATGGATTACACTCAATTTGACATATATTGTGCAGAATTATGTCCTAAATAACATATTTCAACAGCAGAAACCAGCTTATTGAAATTCAAAAGTTATTTCCACTCCTAATCAAAAACGCTTCAACTTGGTGAGTTAAGCATTTTTTGACCTTATGGCTATATCTTTTGAATTTGTAGCTGGATTACACTGAATTTGACATATATTGTGCAGAATCATGTCCTAAAAAACAGATTTATACAGCAGAAACCAGCTGGATGAAATTCATTAGTTATTTCAACTCCTAATCAAAAATGCTTCAACTCGGTGAGTAAAGCACCTTCTGACCTTATGGCTATATCTTTTCAACTCGTAGCTGGATTACACTAAAATTGACATATATTGTGCAGAATCATGTCCTAAACAACATATTTCAACAGCAGAAACCTGCTTGATGAAATTCAAAAGTTATTTCCACTCCTAATCACAAATGCTTCAACTCTGTGAGATAAGCACTTTTTGAACGAATGGCTATATCTTTTGAACATGTGAAGGCATTACACTGAATTTGACATATATTGTGCAGAATCATGTCCTAAACAACATATTTAAACAATAGAAACCAGCTGGATGAAATTCAAAAGTAATTTCCACTCCAGTTCAAAAACGCTTCAACTCGGTGAGTTAAGCACTTTTTGACCTTATGGCTATATCTTTTAACTTGGAGCTGGATTACACTGAATTTGACATATATTGTGCAGAATCATGTCCTAATCAACATATTTCAACAGCAAAAAACCAGCTTGATGAAATTCAAAAATTATTATCACTCCTAATCAAAAATGCTTCAACTCGGTGAGATAAGCACTTTTTGAACGAATGGCTATATCTTGTGAACCTGTGAAGGGATTACACTAAATTTGACATATATTGTGCAAAATCATGTCCTAAACAACATATTTCAACGGCAGATACCAGCTTGATGAAATTCAAAAGTTATTGCCACTCCTAATCAAAAACGCTCCAACTCGATGAGATAAGCGCTTTTTGACCCTATGGCTATATATTTCAAACTTGTAACTGTATTGCACTGAATTTGACATATATTGTGCAGAGTCATGTCCTAAACAACATATTAGAACAGCAGAAACCAGCTTGATGAAATTCAAAAGTAATATCCACTCCTAATCAAAAACGCTTCAACTTGGTGAGTTAAGCATTTTTTGACCTTATGGATATATCTTTTGAATTTGTAGCTGGATTACACTGAATTTGACATATATTGTGCAGAATCATGTCCTAAAAAACAGATTTATACAGCAGAAACCAGCTTGATAAATTCATTTGTTATTTCCACTCCTAATTAAAAACGATTCAACTCGGTGATATAAGCACTTTTTGAACGAATGGCTATATCTTTTGAAACTGTGAAGGGATTACACTGAATTTGACATATATTGTGCCGAATCATGTCCTAAACACCATATTTCAACAGCAGAAACCAGCTTGATGAAATTCAAAAGTTATTTCCATTGCTAATCAAAAACGCTTCAACTAGGTGAGTTAAGCACTTTTTGACCTTACCGCAATATCTTTTGAACTTGTGGCTGGATTACACTGAATTTGACATATTTTGTGCAGAATCATGTCCTAAACAACATATTTCAACAGCAGAAACCACCTTGATGAAATTCATTAGTTATTTCAACTCCTAATCAAAAACGCTTCAACATGGTGAGTTAAGCACCTTCTGACCTCATGGCTATATCTTTTGAACTTGTAGCTGGAATACACTAAAATTGACATATATTGTGCAGAATCATGTCCTAAACAACATATTTCAACAGCAGAAACCAGCTTGATGAAATTCAAAAGTTATTTCCACTCCTAATCACAAATGCTTCAACTCTGTGAGATAAGCACTTTTTGAACGAATGGCTATATCTTTTGAACATGTGAAGGCATTACACTGAATTCGACATATATTGTGCAGAATCATGTCCTAAACAACATATTTAAACAATAGAAACCAGCTGGGTGAAATTCATTAGTTATTTCCACTCCTAATCAAAAACGCTTCAACTCGGTGAGTTAAACACTTTTTGACCTTATGGCTATATCTTTTGAACTTGGAGCTGGATTACACTGAATTTGACATATATTTGGCTAAATCATGCCCTAAACAACATATTTCAACAGCAGAAACCAGCTTGATGAAATACAAAAGTTAATTCCACTCCTAATCAAAATCGCTTCAACTCGGTAAGATCAGCAGTGTTTCAAAGAATGGCTATATCTGTTGAACCTGTTAAGGGATTACACTAAATTTGACATATATTTTGCATAATCATGTCCTAAACAACATATTTCAACAGCAGAAACCAGCTTGATGAAATTAATTAGTTATTTCCACTCCTGTTCAAAAATGCTTCAACTCGATGAAATAAGCACTTTTTGACATTATGGCCATATCTTTTCAACTTGTAGCTGGATTACACTGAATTTGACATATATTGTGCAGAATCATGTCCTAAACAACATATTTCAACAGCAGAAACAAGCTTGATGATATTCATTAGTTATTTCCACTCCTAATCACAAACGCTTCAATTTGGTGAGATAAGCATTTTTTGAACGAAATGCTATATGCTATATCTTTTATGCTATATCTTTTGAACCTGTGAAGGGATTACGCTAAATTTGACATATGTTGTGCAGAATCATGTCCTAAACAACAAATTTCAACAGCAGAAACCAGCTTGATGAAATTCAAAAGTTATTTCTATTCCTAATCAAAAACGCTTCAACTCGGTGAGATAAGCACTTTTTGACCTTACCGCAATATCTTTTGAACATGTAGCTGGATTATACTGAATTTGACATATATGGTGCAGAATCATGTCCTTAACGTCATATTTCAACAGCAGAAACCAGCTTGATGAAATTCATGACTTATTTCCACTCCTAATCAAGAACGATTCAACTTTGTGAGATAAGCACTTTTTGAACGAATGGCTATATCTTTTGAACCTGTAATGGGATAACGCTAAATTTGACATATATTGTGCAAAATCACGTCCTAAACAACATATTTCAACAGCAGAAACCAGCTTTATTAAATTCCTTATTTATTTCCACTCCTAATCAAAAAAGCTTCAACTCGCTGAGATAAGCACTTTTTGAACGAATGGCTATATCTTTTGAACCTGTGATGGGATTACGCTAAATTTGAGATATATTTTGCAGAACCACGTCCTAAACAACATATTTCAAAAGCAAAAACCAGCCTGATGAAATTCGTTAGTTATATCCACTCCTAATCAAAGACACTTTAACTCGCTGAGATAAGCAGAACGAATGGCTATATCTTTTGAACTTGTGTCTGGATTACACTGAATTTGACATATATTGTGCAAAATCATATCCGAAACAACATATTGCAATAGCAGAAACCAGCTTGATGAAATTCATTAGTTATTTCCACTCCGAATCAAGAATGCTTCAACTTGCCGAGATAAGCACTTTTTGAACGAATGGCTATATCTTTTGAACCTGTGATGGGATTACACTGAATTTGACCTATATTGTGCAGAATCATATCCGAAACAACATATTGCAATAGCAGAAACCAGCTTGATGAAATTCATTAGTTATATCCACTCCGAATCAAAACCGCTTCAACTCGCTGAGATAAGTATTTTTTGAACGAATGGCTATATCTTTTGAACTTGTATCTGGATTACGCTGAATTTGACATATATTGTGCAGAATCATGTCCCAAACAACATACTGCAATAGCAGAAACCAGCTTGATGAAATTCATTAGTTATTTCCACTCCTAATCAAAAACGCTTCAACTCGCTGAGATAAGCACTTTTTCAACGTATGGCTATATCTTTTGAACCTGTAATGGGATTACACTGAATTTGACATATAGTGTGCAGAATCATGTCCTAAACCACATATTTCCACAGCAGAAACCAGCCTGATGAAATTCGTTAGTTATATCCACTCCTAATCAAAGACACTTTAACTCGCTGAGATAAGCAGAACGAATGGCTATATCTTTTGAACTTGTGTCTGGATTACACTGAATTTCACATATATTGTGCAAAATCATATCCGAAACAACATATTGCAATAGCAGATACCAGCTTGATGAAATTCATTAGTTATTTCCACTCCGAATCAAAAACGCTTCAACTTGCCGAGATAAGCACTTTTTGAACGAATGGCTATATCTTTTGTACCTGTGATGGGATTACACTGAATTTGACATATATTGTGCAGAATCATGTCCTAAACAACATATTTCAACAGCAGAAACCAGCTTGATGAAATTCATTGGTTATTTCCACTCCTAATCAAAAATGCTTCAATTCGCTGAGATAAGCACTTTTTGACCCTAAGGCTATATCTTTTGGATTTGTAGCTGGATTACACTGAATTTGATATATATTGTGCAAAATCATGTTCTTAACAACATATATCAACAGCAAAAACCAGCTTGATGAAATTCATTAGTTATTGCCACTCTTAATCAAAAACGCTTCAACTTGCCGAGATAAGCACTTTTTGAACGAATGGCTATAGATTTGTAACCCGTGATTGGATTACACTGTATATTGACATATATCTCGTGAATAATTTCCTAAACAACATATTTCAACAGCAGAAACCAGCTTGATGAAATTCATTAGTTATTTCCACTCCTAATCAAAAACGCTTCAACTGGGTGAGATAAGCACTTTTTGAACGAATGTCTAAATCTTTGGAACTTGTGTCTGGATTACACTGAATTTGACATATATTGTGCAAAATCATATCCGAAACAACATATTGCAATAGCAGAAACCAGCTTGATGAAATTCATTAGTTATTTCCACTCCGAATCAAAAATGCTTCAACTTGCCGAGATAAGCACTTTTTGAACGAATGGCTATATCTTTTGAACCTGTGATGGGATTACACTGAATTTGACCTATATTGTGCAGAATCATGTCCTAAACAACATATTTCAACAGCAGAAACCAACTTGATAAAATTCATTAGTTATTTCCAATCCTAATCAAAAATGCTTCAATTCGCTGAGATTAGCACTTTTTGAAAGAATGGCTATATCTTTTGAACCTGTGATGGGATTACACTGAAATTTACATATATTGTGCAAAATCATTTCCGAAACAACATATTGCAATAGCATATACCAGCTTTATGAAATTCATTAGTTATATCCACTCCGAATCAAAAACGCTTCAACTTGCCGAGATAAGCACTTTTTGAACGAATGGCTATATCTTTTGTACCTGTGATGGGATTACACTGAATTTGACATATATTGTGCAGAATCATGTCCTAAACAACATATTTCAACAGCAGAAACCAGCTTGATGAAATTCATTGGTTATTTCCACTCCTAATCAAAAATGCTTCAATTCGCTGAGATAAGCACTTTTTGACCCTAAGGCTATATCTTTTGGATTTGTAGCTGGATTACACTCAATTTGATATATATTGTGCAAAATCATGTTCTTAACAACATATATCAACAGCAGAAACCAGCTTGATGAAATTCATTAGTTATTTCCACTCCGAATCAAAAACGCTTCAACTCGCTGAGATAAGAACTTTTTGAACGAATGGCTATATCTTTGTAACCTGTGATGGTATTACACTGAATATTGACATATATCTCGCAGAATCATGTCGTAAACAACATGTTTCCAACGCAGAAACCAGCTTGATGATATTCATTAGTTATTTCCACTCCTATTCAAAAACACTGCAACTCGGTGAGAGAATAACTTTTTGAAAAAATGGCTATATCTTTTGAACTTGTATCTGGATTGCACTGAATTTGACATATATTGTGTAAAATCATGTCATACATAACATATTCCAACAGCAGAAACCAGCTTGATGAAATTCAAAAGTTATTTCCACTCCTAATCAAATACGCATCAACTCGCTGAGATAAGTATTTTTTGAACGAATGGCTATATCTTTTGAACTTGTATCTGGATTACGCTGAATTTGACATATATTGTGCAGAATCATGTCCCAAACAACATACTGCAATAGCAGAAACCAGCTTGATGAAATTCATTAGGTATTTCCACTCCGAATCCAAAACGCTTCAACTCGCTGAGATAAGCACTTTTTCAACGTATGGCTATATCTTTTGAACCTGTAATGGGATTACACTGAATTTGACATATATTGTGCAGAATCATGTCCTAAATCACATATTTCCACAGCAGAAACCAGCCTGATGAAATTCGTTAGTTATATCCACTCCTAATCAAAGACACTTTAACTCGCTGAGATAAGCAGAACGAATGGCTATATCTTTTGAACTTGTGTCTGGATTACACTGAATTTCACATATATTGTGCAAAATCATATCCTAAACAACATATTGCAATAGCAGAAACCAGCTTGATGAAATTCATTAGTTATTTCCAATCCGAATCAAAAACGCTTCAACTTGCCGAGATAAGCACTTTTTGAACGAATGGCTATATCTTTTGAACCTGTGATGGGATTACACTGAATTTGAAATATATTGTGCAGAATCATGTTCTTAACAACATATTTCCACAGCAGAAACCAGCTTGATGAAATTCATAAGTTATTTCCACTCCTAATCAAAAATGCTTCAATTCGCTGAGATAAGCACTTTTTGAACGAATGGCTACATCTTTTGAACCTGTGATGGGATTACACTGAATTTTACTTATATTGTGCAAAATCATGTCCGAAACAACATATTACAACAGCAGAAACCAGCTTAATGAAATTCATTAGTTATTTCCACTCCGAATCAAAAACGCTTCAACTCGCTTAGATAAGTAGTTTTTCAACGAATGGCTATATCTTTTGAACCTGTGATGGGATTTCACTGAATTTGACATATATTGTGCAGAATCATGTCCTAAACAACAATTTCAACAGCAGAAACCAGCTTGATGAAATTCTTTAGTTATTTCCACTCTTAATCAAAGACGCTTCAACTGGGTGAGATAAGCACTTTTTGAACGAATGGCTATATCTTTTGAACCTGTGATGGGATTACACTGAATTTGAGATATATTATGCAGAATCATGTCCTAAACAACATTTTTCACCAGCAGAATACCAGCTTGATGAAATTCATTAGTTATTTCCACTCCTAATCAAAACCGCATCAACTCGCTGAGATAAGTATTTTTTGAACGAATGGCTATATCTTTTGAACTTGTATCTGGATTACGCTGAATTTGACATATATTGTGCAGAATCATGTCCCAAACAACATACTGCAATAGCAGAAACCAGCTTGATGAAATTCATTAGGTATTTCCACTCCGAATCCAAAACGCTTCAACTCACTGAGATAAGCACTTTTTCAACGTATGGCTATATCTTTTGAACCTGTAATGGGATTACACTGAATTTGACATATATTGTGCAGAATCATGTCCTAAATCACATATTTCCACAGCAGAAACCAGCCTGATGAAATTCGTTAGTTATATCCACTCCTAATCAAAGACACTTTAACTCGCTGAGATAAGCAGAACGAATGGCTATATCTTTTGAACTTGTGTCTGGATTACACTGAATTTCACATATATTGTGCAAAATCATATCCTAAACAACATATTGCAATAGCAGAAACCAGCTTGATGAAATTCATTAGTTATTTCCAATCCGAATCAAAAACGCTTCAACTTGCCGAGATAAGCACTTTTTGAACGAATGGCTATATCTTTTGAACCTGTGATGGGATTACACTGAATTTGAAATATATTGTGCAGAATCATGTTCTTAACAACATATTTCCACAGCAGAAACCAGCTTGATGAAATTCATAAGTTATTTCCACTCCTAATCAAAAATGCTTCAATTCGCTGAGATAAGCACTTTTTGAACGAATGGCTACATCTTTTGAACCTGTGATGGGATTACACTGAATTTTACTTATATTGTGCAAAATCATGTCCGAAACAACATATTACAACAGCAGAAACCAGCTTAATGAAATTCATTAGTTATTTCCACTCCGAATCAAAAACGCTTCAACTCGCTTAGATAAGTAGTTTTTCAACGAATGGCTATATCTTTTGAACCTGTGATGGGATTTCACTGAATTTGACATATATTGTGCAGAATCATGTCCTAAACAACAATTTCAACAGCAGAAACCAGCTTGATGAAATTCTTTAGTTATTTCCACTCTTAATCAAAGACGCTTCAACTGGGTGAGATAAGCACTTTTTGAACGAATGGCTATATCTTTTGAACCTGTGATGGGATTACACTGAATTTGAGATATATTATGCAGAATCATGTCCTAAACAACATTTTTCACCAGCAGAATACCAGCTTGATGAAATTCATTAGTTATTTCCACTCCTAATCAAAACCGCATCAACTCGCTGAGATAAGTATTTTTTGAACGAATGGCTATATCTTTTGAACTTGTATCTGGATTACGCTGAATTTGACATATATTGTGCAGAATCATGTCCCAAACAACATACTGCAATAGCAGAAACCAGCTTGATGAAATTCATTAGGTATTTCCACTCCGAATCCAAAACGCTTCAACTCGCTGAGATAAGCACTTTTTCAACGTATGGCTATATCTTTTGAACCTGTAATGGGATTACACTGAATTTGACATATATTGTGCAGAATCATGTCCTAAATCACATATTTCCACAGCAGAAACCAGCCTGATGAAATTCGTTAGTTATATCCACTCCTAATCAAAGACACTTTAACTCGCTGAGATAAGCAGAACGAATGGCTATATCTTTTGAACTTGTGTCTGGATTACACTGAATTTCACATATATTGTGCAAAATCATATCCTAAACAACATATTGCAATAGCAGAAACCAGCTTGATGAAATTCATTAGTTATTTCCAATCCGAATCAAAAACGCTTCAACTTGCCGAGATAAGCACTTTTTGAACGAATGGCTATATCTTTTGAACCTGTGATGGGATTACACTGAATTTGAAATATATTGTGCAGAATCATGTTCTTAACAACATATTTCCACAGCAGAAACCAGCTTGATGAAATTCATAAGTTATTTCCAATCCTAATCAAAAATGCTTCAATTCGCTGAGATAAGCACTTTTTGAACGAATGGCTACATCTTTTGAACCTGTGATGGGATTACACTGAATTTTACTTATATTGTGCAAAATCATGTCCGAAACAACATATTACAACAGCAGAAACCAGCTTAATGAAATTCATTAGTTATTTCCACTCCGAATCAAAAACGCTTCAACTCGCTTAGATAAGTAGTTTTTCAACGAATGGCTATATCTTTTGAACCTGTGATGGGATTTCACTGAATTTGACATATATTGTGCAGAATCATGTCCTAAACAACAATTTCAACAGCAGAAACCAGCTTGATGAAATTCTTTAGTTATTTCCACTCTTAATCAAAGACGCTTCAACTGGGTGAGATAAGCACTTTTTGAACGAATGGCTATATCTTTTGAACCTGTGATGGGATTACACTGAATTTGAGATATATTATGCAGAATCATGTCCTAAACAACATTTTTCACCAGCAGAATACCAGCTTGATGAAATTCATTAGTTATTTCCACTCCTAATCAAAACCGCTTCAACTCGCTTAGATAAGTATTTTTTGAACGAATGGCTATATCTTTTGAACTTGTATCTGGATTACACTGAATTTGACATATATTGTGCAGAATCATGTCCTAAACAACATACTGCAATAGCAGAAACCAGCTTGATGAAATTCATTAGTTATTTCCACTCCTAATCAAAAACGCTTAAACTCGCTGAGATAAGCACTTTTTCAACGTATGGCTATATCTTTTGAACCTGTAATATGATTACACTGAATTTGACATATATTGTGCAGAATCATGTCCGAAACAAAATATTACCACAGCAGAAACCAGCCTGATGAAATTCGTTAGTTATATCCACTCCTAATCAAAGACACTTTAACTCGCTGAGATAAGCAGAACGAATGGCTATATCTTTTGAACTTGTGTCTGGATTACACTGAATTTGACATATATTGTGCAAAATCATATCCTAAACAACATATTGCAATAGCAGAAACCAGCTTGATGAAATTCATTAGTTATTTCCACTCCTAATCAAAACCGCTTCAACTCGCTTAGATAAGCACTTTTTGAACGAATGGCTATATCTTTTGAACCTGTGAAGGCATTACACTGAATTTGACATATATTGTGCCGAACCATGTCCTAAACAATTTATTTCAACAGCAGAAACCAGCTTGATGAAATTCAAAAGTTATTTCCATTGCTAATCAAAAATGCTTCAACTCGGTGAGTTAAGCACTTTTTGACCTTACCGCAATATCTTTTGAACTTGTAGCTGGATTACACTGAATTTGACATATTTTGTGCAGAATCATGTCCTAAACAACATATTTCAACAGCAGAAACCACCTTGATGAAATTCATTAGTTATTTCAACTCCTAATCAAAAACGCTTCAACTCGGTGAGTTAAGGACCTTCTGACCTTGTGGCTATATCTTTTGAACTTGTAGCTGGATTACACTAAAATTGACATATATTGTGCAGAATCATGTCCTAAACAACATATTTCAACAGCAGAAACCAGCTTGATGAAATTCTAAAGTTATTTCCACTCCTAATCACAAATGCTTCAACTCTGTGAGATAAGCACTTTTTGAACGAATGGCTATATCTTTTGAACCTGTGAATGGATTACACTGAATTTGACATATATTGTGCAGAATCATGTCCTAAACAACATATTTAAACAATAGAAACCAGCTGGATGAAATTCAAAAGTTATTTCCACTCCTAATCAAAAACGCTTCAACTCGGTGAGTTAACCACTTTTTGACCTTATGGCTATATCTTTTGAACTTGGAGCTGGATTACACTGAATTTGACATATATTGTGTAGAATCATGTCCTAAACAACATATTTCAACAGCAAAAACCAGCTTGATGAAATTCTTTAGTTGTGTCCACTCTTAATCAAAGACGCTTCAACTCGCTGAGATAAGCACTTTTTGAACAAATGGCTATATCTTTGTAACCTGTGATGGGATTACACTGAATATTGAAATATATTGTACAGAATCATGTCCTAAACAACATATCTCAACAGCAAAAAAACAGCTTGATGAAATTCAAAAGTTATTTCCACTCCTAAGCAAATACGCCTCAACTTGCCGAGATAAGCACTTGTTGACCCTATGGCTATATGTTTTAAACTTGTAGCTGTATTGCACTGAATTTGACATATATTGTGCAGAGTCATGTCCTAAACAACATATTTGAACAGCAGAAACCAGCTATATGAAATTCAAAAGTTATTTCCACTCCTAATCAAAAACGCTTCAACTTGGTGAGTTAAGCATTTTTTGACCTTATGGCTATATCTTTTGAATTTGTAGCTGGATTACACTGAATTTGACATATATTGTGCCGAATCATGTCCTAAACAATTTATTTCAACAGCAGAAACCAGCTTGATGAAATTCAAAAGTTATTTCCATTGCTAATCAAAAATGCTTCAACTCGGTGAGTTAAGCACTTTTTGACCTTACCGCAATATCTTTTGAACTTGTAGCTGGATTACACTGAATTTGACATATTTTGTGCAGAATCATGTCCTAAACAACATATTTCAACAGCAGAAACCACCTTGATGAAATTCATTAGTTATTTCAACTCCTAATCAAAAACGCTTCAACTCGGTGAGTTAAGGACCTTCTGACCTTGTGGCTATATCTTTTGAACTTGTAGCTGGATTACACTAAAATTGACATATATTGTGCAGAATCATGTCCTAAACAACATATTTCAACAGCAGAAACCAGCTGGATGAAATTCTAAAGTTATTTCCACTCCTAATCACAAATGCTTCAACTCTGTGAGATAAGCACTTTTTGAACGAATGGCTATATCTTTTGAACCTGTGAATGGATTACACTGAATTTGACATATATTGTGCAGAATCATGTCCTAAACAACATATTTAAACAATAGAAACCAGCTGGATGAAATTCAAAAGTTATTTCCACTCCTAATCAAAAACGCTTCAACTCGGTGAGTTAACCACTTTTTGACCTTATGGCTATATCTTTTGAACTTGGAGCTGGATTACACTGAATTTGACATATATTGTGTAGAATCATGTCCTAAACAACATATTTCAACAGCAAAAACCAGCTTGATGAAATTCTTTAGTTGTGTCCACTCTTAATCAAAGACGCTTCAACTCGCTGAGATAAGCACTTTTTGAACAAATGGCTATATCTTTGTAACCTGTGATGGGATTACACTGAATATTGAAATATATTGTGCAGAATCATGTCCTAAACAACATATCTCAACAGCAAAAAAACAGCTTGATGAAATTCAAAAGTTATTTCCACTCCTAATCAAATACGCCTCAACTTGCCGAGATAAGCACTTGTTGACCCTATGGCTATATGTTTTAAACTTGTAGCTGTATTGCACTGAATTTGACATATATTGTGCAGAGTCATGTCCTAAACAACATATTTGAACAGCAGAAACCAGCGATATGAAATTCAAAAGTTATTTCCACTCCTAATCAAAAACGCTTCAACTTGGTGAGTTAAGCATTTTTTGACCTTATGGCTATATCTTTTGAATTTGTAGCTGGATTACACTGAATTTGACATATATTGTGCCGAATCATGTCCTAAACACCATATTTCAACAGCAGAAACCAGCTTGATGAAATTCAAAAGTTATTTCCATTGCTAATCAAAAACGCTTCAACTCGGTGAGTTAAGCACTTTTTGACCTTACCGCAATATCTTTTGAACTTGTAGCTGGATTACACTGAATTTGACATATTTTGTGCAGAATCATGTCCTAAACAACATATTTCAACAGCAGAAACCACCTTGATGAAATTCATTAGTTATTTCAACTCCTAATCAAAAACGCTTCAACTCGGTGAGTTAAGCACCTTCTGACCTTGTGGCTATATCTTTTGAACTTGTAGATGGATTACACTAAAATTGACATATATTGTGCAGAATCATGTCCTAAACAACATATTTCAACAGCAGAAACCAGCTTGATGAAATTCAAAAGTTATTTCCACTCCTAATCACAAATGCTTCAACTCTGTGAGATAAGCACTTTTTGAACGAATGGCTATATCTTTTGAACCTGTGAACGGATTACACTGAATTTGACATATATTGTGCAGAATCATGTCCTAAACAACATATTTAAACAATAGAAACCAGCTGGATGAAATTCAAAAGTTATTTCCACTCCTAATCAAAAACGCTTCAACTCGGTGAGTTAACCACCTTTTTATTGTGCAGAATCATGTCCTAAACAACATATTTAAACAATAGAAACCAGCTGGATGAAATTCAAAAGTTATTTCCACTCCTAATCAAAAACGCTTCAACTCGGTGAGTTAACCACTTTTTGACCTTATGGCTATATCTTTTGAACTTGGAGCTGGATTACACTGAATTTGACATATATTGTGTAGAATCATGTCCTAAACAACATATTTCAACAGCAAAAACCAGCTTGATGAAATTCTTCAGTTGTGTCCACTCTTAATCAAAGACGCTTCAACTCGCTGAGATAAGCACTTTTTGAACAAATGGCTATATCTTTGTAACCTGTGATGGGATTACACTGAATATTGACATATATTGTGCAGAATCATGTCCTAAACAACATATCTCAACAGCAAAAAACCAGCTTGATGAAATTCAAAAGTTATTTCCACTCCTAATCAAATACGCCTCAACTTGCCGAGATAAGCACTTGTTGACCCTATGGCTATATGTTTTAAACTTGTAGCTGTATTGCACTGAATTTGACATATATTGTGCAGAGTCATGTCCTAAACAACATATTTGAACAGCAGAAACCAGCTTGATGAAATTCAAGTTATTTCCACTCCTAATCACAAATGCTTCAACTCTGTGAGATAAGCACTTTTTGAACGAATGGCTATATCTTTTGAACCTGTGAATGGATTACACTGAATTTGACATATATTGTGCAGAATCATGTCCTAAACAACATATTTAAACAATAGAAACCAGCTGGATGAAATTCAAAAGTTATTTCCACTCCTAATCAAAAACGCTTCAACTCGGTGAGTTAACCACTTTTTGACCTTATGGCTATATCTTTTGAACTTGGAGCTGGATTACACTGAATTTGACATATATTGTGTAGAATCATGTCCTAAACAACATATTTCAACAGCAAAAACCAGCTTGATGAAATTCTTTAGTTGTGTCCACTCTTAATCAAAGACGCTTCAACTCGCTGAGATAAGCACTTTTTGAACAAATGGCTATATCTTTGTAACCTGTGATGGGATTACACTGAATATTGAAATATATTGTGCAGAATCATGTCCTAAACAACATATCTCAACAGCAAAAAAACAGCTTGATGAAATTCAAAAGTTATTTCCACTCCTAATCAAATACGCCTCAACTTGCCGAGATAAGCACTTGTTGACCCTATGGCTATATGTTTTAAACTTGTAGCTGTATTGCACTGAATTTGACATATATTGTGCAGAGTCATGTCCTAAACAACATATTTGAACAGCAGAAACCAGCGATATGAAATTCAAAAGTTATTTCCACTCCTAATCAAAAACGCTTCAACTTGGTGAGTTAAGCATTTTTTGACCTTATGGCTATATCTTTTGAATTTGTAGCTGGATTACACTGAATTTGACATATATTGTGCCGAATCATGTCCTAAACACCATATTTCAACAGCAGAAACCAGCTTGATGAAATTCAAAAGTTATTTCCATTGCTAATCAAAAACGCTTCAACTCGGTGAGTTAAGCACTTTTTGACCTTACCGCAATATCTTTTGAACTTGTAGCTGGATTACACTGAATTTGACATATTTTGTGCAGAATCATGTCCTAAACAACATATTTCAACAGCAGAAACCACCTTGATGAAATTCATTAGTTATTTCAACTCCTAATCAAAAACGCTTCAACTCGGTGAGTTAAGCACCTTCTGACCTTGTGGCTATATCTTTTGAACTTGTAGATGGATTACACTAAAATTGACATATATTGTGCAGAATCATGTCCTAAACAACATATTTCAACAGCAGAAACCAGCTTGATGAAATTCAAAAGTTATTTCCACTCCTAATCACAAATGCTTCAACTCTGTGAGATAAGCACTTTTTGAACGAATGGCTATATCTTTTGAACCTGTGAACGGATTACACTGAATTTGACATATATTGTGCAGAATCATGTCCTAAACAACATATTTAAACAATAGAAACCAGCTGGATGAAATTCAAAAGTTATTTCCACTCCTAATCAAAAACGCTTCAACTCGGTGAGTTAACCACCTTTTTATTGTGCAGAATCATGTCCTAAACAACATATTTAAACAATAGAAACCAGCTGGATGAAATTCAAAAGTTATTTCCACTCCTAATCAAAAACGCTTCAACTCGGTGAGTTAACCACTTTTTGACCTTATGGCTATATCTTTTGAACTTGTAGCTGGATTACACTGAATTTGACATATATTGTGTAGAATCATGTCCTAAACAACATATTTCAACAGCAAAAACCAGCTTGATGAAATTCTTCAGTTGTGTCCACTCTTAATCAAAGACGCTTCAACTCGCTGAGATAAGCACTTTTTGAACAAATGGCTATATCTTTGTAACCTGTGATGGGATTACACTGAATATTGACATATATTGTGCAGAATCATGTCCTAAACAACATATCTCAACAGCAAAAAACCAGCTTGATGAAATTCAAAAGTTATTTCCACTCCTAATCAAATACGCCTCAACTTGCCGAGATAAGCACTTGTTGACCCTATGGCTATATGTTTTAAACTTGTAGCTGTATTGCACTGAATTTGACATATATTGTGCAGAGTCATGTCCTAAACAACATATTTGAACAGCAGAAACCAGCTTGATGAAATTCAAGTTATTTCCACTCCTAATCAAAAACGCTTCAACTTGGTGAGTTAAGCATTTTTTGACCTTATGGCTATATCTTTTGAATTTGTAGCTGGATTACACTGAATTTGACATATATTGTGCAGAATCATGTCCTAAAAAACAGATTTATACAGCAGAAACCAGCTTGATGAAATTCATTTGTTATTTCCACTCCTAATTAAAAACGCTTCAACTCGGTGATATAAGCACTTTTTGAACGAATGGCTATATCTTTTGAACCTGTGAAGGGATTACACTGAATTTGACATATATTGTGCAGAATCATGTCCTGAACAATTTATTTCAACAGCAGAAACCAGCTTGAAGAAATTCAAAAGTTATTTCCATTCCTAATCAAAAACGCTTCAACTTGGTGAGATAAGCACTTTTTGAACGAATGGCTATATCTTTTGAAACTGTGAAGGGATTACTCAGAATTATGACATATATTGTGCAGAATCATGTCCTAAACACCATATTTCAACAGCAGAAACCAGCTTGATGAAATTCAAAAGTTATTTCCATTGCTAATCAAAAACGCTTCAACTCGGTGAGTTAAGCACTTTTTGACCTTACCGCAATATCTTTTGAACTTGTAGCTGGATTACACTGAATTTGACATATTTTGTGCAGAATCATGTCCTAAATAACATATTTCAACAGCAGAAACCACCTTGATGAAATTCATTAGTTATTTCAACTCCTAATCAAAAACGCTTCAACTCGGTGAGTTAAGCACCTTCTGACCTTGTGGCTATATCTTTTGAACTTGTAGCTGGATTACACTAAAATTGACATATATTGTGCAGAATCATGTCCTAATCAACATATTTCAACAGCAGAAACCAGCTTGATGAAATTCAAAAGTTATTTCCACTCCTAATCACAAATGCTTCAACTCTGTGAGATAAGCACTTTTTGAACGAATGGCTATATCTTTTGAACCTGTAAAGGCATTACACTGAATTTGACATATATTGTGCAGAATCATGTCCTAAACAACATATTTAAACAATAGAAACCAGCTGGATGAAATTCAAAAGTTATGTCCACTCCTAATCAAAAACGCTTCAACTAGGTGAGTTAAGCACTTTTTGACCTTACCGCAATATCTTTTGAACTTGTAGCTGGATTACGCTGAATTTGACATATATTGTGCAGAATCATGTCCCAAACAACATACTGCAATAGCAGAAACCAGCTTGATGAAATTCATTAGTTATTTCCACTCCTAATCAAAAACGCTTCAACTCGCTGAGATAAGCACTTTTTGAACAAATGGCTATATCTTTGTAACCTGTGATGGGATTACACTGAATATTGACATGTATCTCGCAGAATCATGTCCTAAACAACATATTTCCACAGCAGAAACCAGCTTGATTAAATTCGTTAATTATATCCACTCCTAATCAAAGACGCTTCAACTCGCTGAGATAAGAATTTTTTGAACGAATGGCTATATCTTTTGAACTTGTGTCTGGATTACACTGAATTTGACATATATTGTGCAAAATCATATCCGAAACAAAATATTGCAATAGCAGAAACCAGCTTGATGAAATTTATTAGTTATTTCCACTCCGAATCAAAAACGCTTCAACTTGCCGAGATAAGCACTTTTTGAACGAATGGCTATATCTTTTGAACCTGTGATGGGATTACACTGAATTTGACATATATTGTGCAGAATCATGTCCTAAACAACACATTTAAACAGCAGGAACCATCTTGATGAAATTAAAAAGTTATTTCCACTCCTAATCAAAAAAGCTTCAACTTGGTGAGTTAAGCACTTTTTGAACGAATGGCTTTATCTTTTGAACCTTTGATGGGATTACGCTAAATTTGACATATATTGGGCAGAATCACGTCCTTAAAAACATATTTCAGCAGAAACCAGCTTGATGAAATTCATTAGCTATTTCCACTCCTAATCAAAAACGCTTCAACTAGGTGAGATAAGCACTTTTTGAACGAATGGCTATATCTTTTGAACATGTGAATGGATTACACTCAATTTGACATATATTGTGCAGAATTATGTCCTAAATAACATATTTCAACAGCAGAAACCAGCTTATTGAAATTCAAAAGTTATTTCCACTCCTAATCAAAAACGCTTCAACTTGGTGAGTTAAGCATTTTTTGACCTTATGGCTATATCTTTTGAATTTGTAGCTGGATTACACTGAATTTGACATATATTGTGCAGAATCATGTCCTAAAAAACAGATTTATACAGCAGAAACCAGCTGGATGAAATTCATTAGTTATTTCAACTCCTAATCAAAAATGCTTCAACTCGGTGAGTAAAGCACCTTCTGACCTTATGGCTATATCTTTTCAACTCGTAGCTGGATTACACTAAAATTGACATATATTGTGCAGAATCATGTCCTAAACAACATATTTCAACAGCAGAAACCTGCTTGATGAAATTCAAAAGTTATTTCCACTCCTAATCACAAATGCTTCAACTCTGTGAGATAAGCACTTTTTGAACGAATGGCTATATCTTTTGAACATGTGAAGGCATTACACTGAATTTGACATATATTGTGCAGAATCATGTCCTAAACAACATATTTAAACAATAGAAACCAGCTGGATGAAATTCAAAAGTAATTTCCACTCCAGTTCAAAAACGCTTCAACTCGGTGAGTTAAGCACTTTTTGACCTTATGGCTATATCTTTTAACTTGGAGCTGGATTACACTGAATTTGACATATATTGTGCAGAATCATGTCCTAATCAACATATTTCAACAGCAAAAAACCAGCTTGATGAAATTCAAAAATTATTATCACTCCTAATCAAAAATGCTTCAACTCGGTGAGATAAGCACTTTTTGAACGAATGGCTATATCTTGTGAACCTGTGAAGGGATTACACTAAATTTGACATATATTGTGCAGAATCATGTCCTAAACAACATATTTCAACGGCAGATACCAGCTTGATGAAATTCAAAAGTTATTGCCACTCCTAATCAAAAACGCTCCAACTCGATGAGATAAGCGCTTTTTGACCCTATGGCTATATATTTCAAACTTGTAACTGTATTGCACTGAATTTGACATATATTGTGCAGAGTCATGTCCTAAACAACATATTAGAACAGCAGAAACCAGCTTGATGAAATTCAAAAGTAATATCCACTCCTAATCAAAAACGCTTCAACTTGGTGAGTTAAGCATTTTTTGACCTTATGGATATATCTTTTGAATTTGTAGCTGGATTACACTGAATTTGACATATATTGTGCAGAATCATGTCCTAAAAAACAGATTTATACAGCAGAAACCAGCTTGATAAATTCATTTGTTATTTCCACTCCTAATTAAAAACGATTCAACTCGGTGATATAAGCACTTTTTGAACGAATGGCTATATCTTTTGAAACTGTGAAGGGATTACACTGAATTTGACATATATTGTGCCGAATCATGTCCTAAACACCATATTTCAACAGCAGAAACCAGCTTGATGAAATTCAAAAGTTATTTCCATTGCGAATCAAAAACGCTTCAACTAGGTGAGTTAAGCACTTTTTGACCTTACCGCAATATCTTTTGAACTTGTGGCTGGATTACACTGAATTTGACATATTTTGTGCAGAATCATGTCCTAAACAACATATTTCAACAGCAGAAACCACCTTGATGAAATTCATTAGTTATTTCAACTCCTAATCAAAAACGCTTCAACTTGGTGAGTTAAGCACCTTCTGACCTCATGGCTATATCTTTTGAACTTGTTGCTGGAATACACTAAAATTGACATATATTGTGCAGAATCATGTCCTAAACAACATATTTCAACAGCAGAAACCAGCTTGATGAAATTCAAAAGTTATTTCCACTCCTAATCACAAATGCTTCAACTCTGTGAGATAAGCACTTTTTGAACGAATGGCTATATCTTTTGAACATGTGAAGGCATTACACTGAATTCGACATATATTGTGCAGAATCATGTCCTAAACAACATATTTAAACAATAGAAACCAGCTGGGTGAAATTCATTAGTTATTTCCACTCCTAATCAAAAACGCTTCAACTCGGTGAGTTAAACACTTTTTGACCTTATGGCTATATCTTTTGAACTTGGAGCTGGATTACACTGAATTTGACATATATTTGGCTAAATCATGCCCTAAACAACATATTTCAACAGCAGAAACCAGCTTGATGAAATACAAAAGTTAATTCCACTCCTAATCAAAATCGCTTCAACTCGGTAAGATCAGCAGTGTTTCAAAGAATGGCTATATCTGTTGAACCTGTTAAGGGATTACACTAAATTTGACATATATTTTGCATAATCATGTCCTAAACAACATATTTCAACAGCAGAAACCAGTTTGATGAAATTAATTAGTTATTTCCACTCCTGTTCAAAAATGCTTCAACTCGATGAAATAAGCACTTTTTGACATTATGGCCATATCTTTTCAACTTGTAGCTGGATTACACTGAATTTGACATATATTGTGCAGAATCATGTCCTAAACAACATATTTCAACAGCAGAAACAAGCTTGATGATATTCATTAGTTATTTCCACTCCTAATCACAAACGCTTCAATTTGGTGAGATAAGCATTTTTTGAACGAAATGCTATATGCTATATCTTTTATGCTATATCTTTTGAACCTGTGAAGGGATTACGCTAAATTTGACATATGTTGTGCAGAATCATGTCCTAAACAACAAATTTCAACAGCAGAAACCAGCTTGATGAAATTCAAAAGTTATTTCTATTCCTAATCAAAAACGCTTCAACTCGGTGAGATAAGCACTTTTTGACCTTACCGCAATATCTTTTGAACATGTAGCTGGATTATACTGAATTTGACATATATGGTGCAGAATCATGTCCTTAACGTCATATTTCAACAGCAGAAACCAGCTTGATGAAATTCATGACTTATTTCCACTCCTAATCAAGAACGATTCAACTTTGTGAGATAAGCACTTTTTGAACGAATGGCTATATCTTTTGAACCTGTAATGGGATAACGCTAAATTTGACATATATTGTGCAAAATCACGTCCTAAACAACATATTTCAACAGCAGAAACCAGCTTTATTAAATTCCTTATTTATTTCCACTCCTAATCAAAAAAGCTTCAACTCGCTGAGATAAGCACTTTTTGAACGAATGGCTATATCTTTTGAACCTGTGATGGGATTACGCTAAATTTGAGATATATTTTGCAGAACCACGTCCTAAACAACATATTTCAAAAGCAAAAACCAGCTTATTAAATTCGTTAGTTATATCCACTCCTAATCAAAGACGCTTCAACTCGCTGAGATAAGCATTTTTTGAACGAATGGCTATATCTTTTGAACCTGTGATGGGATTACACTGAATTTGACATATATTGTGCAAAATCATGTCCGAAACCACATATTACAACAGCAGAAACCAGCTTGATGAAATTCATTAGTTATTTCCACTCCGAATCAAAAACGCTTCAACTCGCTTAGATAAGTAGTTTTTCAACGTATGGCTATATCTTTTGAACCTGTAATGGGATTTCACTGAATTTGACATATATTGTGCCGAATCATGTCCTAAAAAACAGATTTATACAGCAAAAACTAGCTTGATGAAATTCATTAGTTATGTCCACTCCTAATCAAAAACGCTTGAACTCGGTGATATAAGCACTATTTGAAAAAATGGCAATATCTTTCGAACTTTTAAAATGATTACACTAAATTTGACATATAATTTGCTGAATTATATCCTAAACAACATATTTCAACAGCAGAAACCGGCTTTATGAAATTCATTAGTTATTTCCACTCCTAATTAGGAACGCTTCAATTCGGTGAGTGATGCACTTTTTGACCCTATGGCTATATCTTTTGGACTTGTAGCTGGATTACACTGAATCTGATATATATTGTGCAGAATCATGTTTTTAACAACATATATCAACAGCAGAAACCAGCTTGATGAAATTCATTAGTTATTGCCACTCCTAATCAAAAACGCTTCAACTTGCAGAGATAAGCACTTTTTGAACGAATGGCTATAGATTTGTAACCCGTGATTGGATTACACTGAATATTGACATATATCTCACTGAATCATTTCCTAAATAACATATTTCTGCTGCAGAAACCAGATTGATGAAATTCATTAGTTATTTCCACTCCTAATCAAAAACGCTTCAACTGGGTGAGATAAGCACTTTTTAAACGATTGGCTATATCTTTTGAACCTGTGATGGGATTACACTGAATTTAAAATATACTATGCAGAATCATGTCCTAAACAACATATTTCAACAGCAGAAACCAGCTTGATGAAATTCATTAGTTATTTCCACTCCTAATCAAAAATGCTTCAATTCGCTGAGATAAGCACTTTTTGAACGAATGGCTATATCTTTTGAACCTGTTAAGGGATTACACTAAATTTGACATATATTGTGCAAAATCATGTCCTAAACAACATATTTCAACAGCAGAAACCAGCTTGATTAAATTCATCAGTTATTTCCACTCCCGATCAAAAATGCTTCAACTCGATGAAATCAGAACTTTTTGACCTTATGGCCATATCTTTTAAACTTGTAGCTGGATTACACTGAATTTGACATATATTGTGCAGAATCATGTCCTAAACAACATATTTCAACAGCAGATACCAGCTTGATGAAATTCATTAGTTATTTCCACTCCTAATCAAAAACGCTTCAACTTGCTGAGATAAGCATTTTTTGAACGAATGGCTATATCTTTTGAATGTGTATCTAGATTACGCTGAATTTGACATATATTGTGCAGAATCATGTCCTAAACAACATATTTCAACAGCAGAAACCAGCTTGATGAAATTCATTAGTTATTTCCACTCCGAATCAAAAACGCTTCAACTCGCTAAGATAAGCAGTTTTTCAACGTATGGCTATATCTTTTGAACCTGTAATGGGATAACACTGAATTTGAAATATATCGTGCACAATCATGTCCTAAACAACATATTTCAACATCAGAAACCAGCTTGATGAAATTCTGTAGTTATTTCCACTCCTAATCAAAGACGCTTCAACTTGCTGAGATAAGCACTTTTTGAACGAATGGCTATATCGTTGTAACCTGTGATGGGATTACACTGAATTTGACATGTATCTTGCAAAATCATGTCCTAAACAACATATTTCCACAGCAGAAACCAGCTTGATGAAATTCGTTAGTTATATCCACTCCTAATCAAAGACGCTTCAACTCGCTGAGATAAGAACTTTTTGAACGAATGGCTATATCTTTTGAACCTGTGAGAGGATTACACTGAATTTGACATATACTGTACAAAATCATGTCCGAAACCACATATTACAACAGCAGAAACCAGCTTGATGAAATTCATTAGTTATTTCCACTCCGAATCAAAAACGCTTCAACTCGCTTCGATAAGTACTTTTTCAACGTATGGCTTTTTCTTTTGAACCTGTAATGGGATTTCACTGAATTCGACATATATTGTGCCGAATCATGTCCTAAAAAACAGATTTATACAGCAGAAACTAGCTTGATGAAATTCATTAGTTATTTCAACTCCTAATCAAAAACGCTTCAACTCGGTGAGATAAGCACTATTTGAAAAAATGGCAATATCTTTTGAACTTTTAAAATGATTACGCTGAATTTGACATATATTGTGCAGAATCATGTCCAAAACAACATACTGCAATAGCAGAAACCAGCTTGATGAAATTCATTAGTTATTTCCACTCCTAATCAAAAACGCTTCAACTCGCTGAGATAAGCATTTTTTGAACGAATGGCTATATCTTTTGAACTTGAGTCTGGATTACACTGAATTTGACATATATTGTGCAGAATCATGTCCTAAATCACATATTTCCACAGCAGAAACCAGCTTGATGAAATTCGTTAGTTATATCCACTCCTAATCAAAGACACTTTAACTCTCTGAGATAAGCAGAACGAATGGCTATATCTTTTGAACTTGTGTCTGGATTACACTGAATTTCACATATATTGTGCAAAATCATATCCGAAACAATATATTGCAATAGCAGAAACCAGCTTGATGAAATTCATTAGTTATTTCCACTCCGAATCAAAAACGCTTCAACTTGCCGAGATAAGCACTTTTTGAACGAATGGCTATATCTTTTGAACCTGTAATGGGATTACACTGAATTTGACATATATTGTGCAGAATCATGTCCTAAACAACATATTTCAACAGCAGAAACCAGCTTGATGAAATTCATTAGTTATTTCCACTCCTAATCAAAAATGCTTCATTTCGCTGAGATAAGCACTTTTTGAACGAATGGCTATATCTTTTGAACCTGTGATGGGATTACACTGAATTTTACATATATTGTGCAGAATCATGTCCGAAACAACATATTACAACAGCAGAAACCAGCTTAATGAAATTCATTAGTTATTTCCACTCCGAATCAAAAACGCTTCAACTCGCTTCGATAAGTACTTTTTCAACGTATGGCTATATCTTTTGAACTTGTAATGGGATTTCACTGAATTTGACATATATTGTGCCGAATCATGTCCTAAACAACATATTTCAACAGCAGAAACCAGCTTGATTAAATTCATCAGTTATTTCCACTCCCGATCAAAAATGCTTCAACTCGATGAAATCAGCACTTTTTGACCTTATGGCCATATCTTTTAAGCTGGATTACACTGAATTTGACATATATTGTGCAGAATCATGTCCTAAACAACATATTTCAACAGCAGATACCAGCTTGATGAAATTCATTAGTTATTTCCACTCCTAATCAAAAACGCTTCAACTTGCTGAGATAAGCACTTTTTGAACGAATGGCTATATCTTTTGAATGTGTATCTAGATTACGCTGAATTTGACATATATTGTGCAGAACCATGTCCTAAACAACATATTTCAACAGCAGAAACCAGCTTGATGAAATTCATTAGTTATTTCCACTCCGAATCAAAAACGCTTCAACTCGCTAAGATAAGCAGTTTTTCAACGTATGGCTATATCTTTTGAACCTGTAATGGGATAACACTGAATTTGAAATATATCGTGCACAATCATGTCCTAAACAACATATTTCAACAGCAGAAACCAGCTTGATGAAATTCTGTAGTTATTTCCACTCCTAATCAAAGACGCTTCAACTTGCTGAGATAAGCACTTTTTGAACGAATGGCTATATCTTTGTAACCTGTGATGGGATTACACTGAATTTGACATGTATCTTGCAGAATCATGTCCTAAACAACATATTTCCACAGCAGAAACCAGCTTGATGAAATTCGTTAGTTATATCCACTCCTAATCAAAGACGCTTCAACTCGCTGAGATAAGCACTTTTTGAACGAATGGCTATATCTTTTGAACCTGTGAGAGGATTACACTGAATTTGACATATACTGTACAAAATCATGTCCGAAACCACATATTACAACAGCAGAAACCAGCTTGATGAAATTCATTAGTTATTTCCACTCCGAATCAAAAACGCTTCAACTCGCTTCAATAAGTACTTTTTCAACGTATGGCTATATCTTTTGAACCTGTAATGGGATTTCACTGAATTTGACATATATTGTGCAGAATCATGTCCTAAACAACAATTTCAACCGCAGAAACCAGCTTGATGAAATTCATTAGTTATTTCCACTCTTAATCAAAGACGCTTCAACTCGCTGAGATAATCACTTTTTGAACGAATGGCTATATCTTTGTAACCTGTGATGGTATTACACTGAATATTGACATATATCTCGCAGAATCATGACGTAAACAACATATTTCAACAGCAGAAACCAGCTTGATGAAATTCTTTAGCTATTTCCACTCTTAATCAAAGACGCTTCAACTCGCTGAGATAAGCACTTTTTGAACGAATGGCTATATCTTTTGAACCTGTGATGGGATTACACTGAATTTGAGATATATTATGCTGAGTCATGTCCTAAACAACATTTTTCACCAGCAAAATACCAGCTTGATGAAATTCATTAGTTATTTCCACTCCTAATCAAAACCGCTTCAACTCGCTTAGATAAGTATTTTTTGAACGAATGGCTATATCTTTTGAACTTGTATCTGGATTACGCTGAATTTGACATATATTGTGCAGAATCATGTCCAAAACAACATACTGCAATAGCAGAAACCAGCTTGATGAAATTCATTAGTTATTTCCACTCCTAATCAAAAACGCTTCAACTCGCTGAGATAAGCATTTTTTGAACGAATGGCTATATCTTTTGAACTTGAGTCTGGATTACACTGAATTTGACATATATTGTGCAGAATCATGTCCTAAATCACATATTTCCACAGCAGAAACCAGCCTGATGAAATTCGTTAGTTATATCCACTCCTAATCAAAGACACTTTAACTCGCTGAGATAAGCAGAACGAATGGCTATATCTTTTGAACTTGTGTCTGGATTACACTGAATTTCACATATATTGTGCAAAATCATATCCTAAACAACATATTGCAATAGCAGAAACCAGCTTGATGAAATTCATTAGTTATTTCCAATCCGAATCAAAAACGCTTCAACTTGCCGAGATAAGCACTTTTTGAACGAATGGCTACATCTTTTGAACCTGTGATGGGATATCACTGAATTTGACAAATATTGTGCAGAATCATGTCCTAAACAACAATTTCAACAGCAGAAACCAGCTTGATGAAATTCTTTAGTTATTTCCACTCTTAATCAAAGACGCTTCAATTGGGTGAGATAAGCACTTTTTGAACGAATGGCTATATCTTTTGAACCTGTGATGGGATTACACTGAATTTGAGATATATTATGCAGAATCATGTCCTAAACAACATTTTTCACCAGCACAATACCAGATTGATGAAATTTGTTAGTTATATCCACTCCTAATCAAAGATACTTTAACTCGCTGAGATAAGCAGAAAGAATGGCTATATCTTTTAAAATTGTGTCTGGATTACACTGAATTTCACATATATTGTGCAAAATCATATCCTAAACAACATATTGCAATAGCAGAAACCAGCTTGATGAAATTCATTAGTTATTTCCACTCCTAATCAAAAATGCTTCAATTCGCTGAGATAAGCAAGTTTTGAACGAATGGCTACATCTTTTGAACATGTGATGGGATTACACTAAATTTTACTTATATTGTGCAGAATCATGTCCGAAACAACATATTACAACAGCAGAAACCAGCTTAATGAATATCATTAGTTATTTCCACTCCGAATCAAAAACGCTTCAACTCGCTTAGATAAGTAGTTTTTCAACGAATGGCTATATCTTTTGAACCTGTGATGGGATTTCACTGAATTTGACATATATTGTGCAGAATCATGTCCTAGACAACAATTTCAACAGCAGAAACCAGCTTGATGAAATCCATTAGTTATTTCCACTCCGAATCAAGAACGCTTCAACTCACTGAGACAAGCACTTTTTGAACGAATGGCTATATCTTTGTAACCTGTGATGGTATTACACTGAATATTGACATATGTCTCGTAGAATCATGTCCTAAACAACATATTTCAACAGCAGAAACCAGCTTGATGAAATTCTTTAGTTATTTCCACTCTTAATCAAAGACGCTTCAACTGGGTGAGATAAGCACTTTTTGAACGAATGGCTATATCTTTTGAACCTGTGATGGGATTACACTGAATTTGACATATATTGTGCAGAATCATGTCCTAAACAACATATTTCAACAGCAGATACCAGCTTGATGAAATTCATTAGTTATTTCCACTCCTAATCAAAAACGCTTCAACTTGCTGAGATAAGCACTTTTTGAACGAATGGCTATATCTTTTGAATGTGTATCTAAATTACGCTGAATTTGACATATATTGTGCAGAACCATGTCCTAAACAACATATTTCAACAGCAGAAACCAGCTTGATGAAATTCATTAGTTATTTCCACTCCGAATCAAAAACGCTTCAACTCGCTAAGATAAGCAGTTTTTCAACGTATGGCTATATCTTTTGAACCTGTAATGGGATAACACTGAATTTGAAATATATCGTGCACAATCATGTCCTAAACAACATATTTCAACAGCTGAAACCAGCTTGATGAAATTCTGTAGTTATTTCCACTCCTAATCAAAGACGCTTCAACTTGCTGAGATAAGCACTTTTTGAACGAATGGCTATATCTTTTGAATGTGTATCTAAATTTCGCTGAATTTGACATATATTGTGCAGAACCATGTCCTAAACAACATATTTCAACAGCAGAAACCAGCTTGATGAAATTCATTAGTTATTTCCACTCCGAATCAAAAACGCTTCAACTCGCTAAGATAAGCAGTTTTTCAACGTATGGCTATATCTTTTGAACCTGTAATGGGATAACACTGAATTTGAAATATATCGTGCACAATCATGTCCTAAACAACATATTTCAACAGCTGAAACCAGCTTGATGAAATTCTGTAGTTATTTCCACTCCTAATCAAAGACGCTTCAACTTGCTGAGATAAGCACTTTTTGAACGAATGGCTATATCTTTGTAACCTGTGATGGGATTACACTGAATTTGACATGTATCTTGCAGAATCATATCCTAAACAACATATTTCCACAGCAGAAACCAGCTTGATGAAATTCGTTAGTTATATCCACTCCTAATCAAAGACGCTTCAACTCGCTGAGATAAGCACTTTTTGAACGAATGGCTATATCTTTTGAACCTGTGAGAGGATTACACTGAATTTGACATATACTGTACAAAATCATGTCCGAAACCACATATTACAACAGCAGAAACCAGCTTGATGAAATTCATTAGTTATTTCCACTCCGAATCAAAAACGCTTCAACTCGCTTCGATAAGTACTTTTTCAACGTATGGCTATATCTTTTGAACCTGTAATGGGATTTCACTGAATTTGACATATATTGTGCCGAATCATGTCCTTAACAACATATTTCAACAGCAGAAACCAGCTTGATGAAATTCATTAGTTATTTCCACTCCGAATCAAAAACGCTTCAACTCGCTTCGAAAAGTACTTTTTCAACGTATGGCTTTTTCTTTTGAACTTGTAATGGGATTTCACTGAATTTGACATATATTGTGCCGAATCATGTCCTAAAAAACAGATTTATACAGCAGAAACTAGCTTGATGAAATTCATTAGTTATTTCCACTCCTAATCAAAAACGCTTCAACTCGGTGAGATAAGCACTATTTGAAAAAATGGCAATATCTTTTGAACTTTTAAAATGATTACGCTGAATTTGACATATATTGTGCAGAATCATGTCCAAAACAACATACTGCAATAGCAGAAACCAGCTTGATGAAATTCATTAGTTATTTCCACTCCTAATCAAAAACGCTTCAACTCGCTTAGATAAGTATTTTTTGAACGAATGGCTATATCTTTTGAACTTGTATCTGGATTACGCTGAATTTGACATATATTGTGCAGAATCATGTCCAAAACAACATACTGCAATAGCAGAAACCAGCTTGATGAAATTCATTAGTTATTTCCACTCCTAATCAAAAACGCTTCAACTCGCTGAGATAAGCATTTTTTGAACGAATGGCTATATCTTTTGAACTTGAGTCTGGATTACACTGAATTTGACATATATTGTGCAGAATCATGTCCTAAATCACATATTTCCACAGCAGAAACCAGCCTGATGAAATTCGTTAGTTATATCCACTCCTAATCAAAGACACTTTAACTCGCTGAGATAAGCAGAACGAATGGCTATATCTTTTGAACTTGTGTCTGGATTACACTGAATTTCACATATATTGTGCAAAATCATATCCTAAACAACATATTGCAATAGCAGAAACCAGCTTGATGAAATTCATTAGTTATTTCCAATCCGAATCAAAAACGCTTCAACTTGCCGAGATAAGCACTTTTTGAACGAATGGCTATATCTTTTGAACCTGTGATGGGATTACACTGAATTTGAAATATATTGTGCAGAATCATGTCCTAAACAACATATTTCCACAGCAGAAACCAGCTTGATCAAATTCATTAGCTATTTCCACTCCTAATCAAAAATGCTTCAATTCGCTGAGATAAGCACTTTTTGAACGAATGGCTACATCTTTTTGAACCTGTGATGGGATTAAACTGAATTTTACTTATATTGTGCAGAATCATGTCCGAAACAACATATTACAACAGCAGAAACCAGCTTAATGAAATTCATTAGTTATTTCCACTCCGAATCAAAAACGCTTCAACTCGCTTAGATAAGTAGTTTTTCAACGAATGGCTATATCTTTTGAACCTGTGATGGGATATCACTGAATTTGACATATATTGTGCAGAATCATGTCCTAAACAACAATTTCAACAGCAGAAACCAGCTTGATGAAATTCCTTAGTTATTTCCACTCCGAATCAAAAACGCTTCAACTCACTGAGACAAGCACTTTTTAAACGAATGGCTATATCTTTGTAACCTGTGATGGTATTACACTGAATATTGACATATGTCTCGTAGAATCATGTCCTAAACAACATATTTCAACAGCAGAAACCAGCTTGATGAAATTCTTTAGTTATTTCCACTCTTAATCAAAGACGCTTCAATTGGGTGAGATAAGCACTTTTTGAACGAATGGCTATATCTTTTGAACCTGTGATGGGATTACACTGAATTTGAGATATATTATGCAGAATCATGTCCTAAACAACATTTTTCACCAGCACAATACCAGATTGATGAAATTTGTTAGTTATATCCACTCCTAATCAAAGATACTTTAACTCGCTGAGATAAGCAGAACGAATGGCTATATCTTTTAAACTTGTATCTGGATTACACTGAATTTCACATATATTGTGCAAAATCATATCCTAAACAACATATTGCAATAGCAGAAACCAGCTTGATGAAATTCATTAGTTATTTCCACTCCTAATCAAAAATGCTTCAATTCGCTGAGATAAGCAAGTTTTGAACGAATGGCTACATCTTTTGAACCTGTGATGGGATTACACTAAATTTTATTTATATTGTGCAGAATCATGTCCGAAACAACATATTACAACAGCAGAAACCAGCTTAATGAAATTCATTAGTTATTTCCACTCCGAATCAAAAACGCTTCAACTCGCTTAGATAAGTAGTTTTTCAACGAATGGCTATATCTTTTGAACCTGTGATGGGATTTCACTGAATTTGACATATATTGTGCAGAATCATGTCCTAGACAACAATTTCAACAGCAGAAACCAGCTTGATGAAATTCATTAGTTATTTCCACTCCGAATCAAGAACGCTTCAACTCACTGAGACAAGCACTTTTTGAACGAATGGCTATATCTTTGTAACCTGTGATGGTATTACACTGAATATTGACATATGTCTCGTAGAATCATGTCCTAAACAACATATTTCAACAGCAGAAACCAGCTTGATGAAATTCTTTAGTTATTTCCACTCTTAATCAAAGACGCTTCAACTGGGTGAGATAAGCACTTTTTGAACGAATGGCTATATCTTTTGAACCTGTGATGGGATTACACTGAATTTGAGATATATTATGCAGAATCATGTCCTAAACAACATTTTTCACCAGCAGAATACCAGCTTGATGAAATTCATTAGTTATTTCCACTCCTAATCAAAACCGCTTCAACTCGCTTAGATAAGTATTTTTTGAACGAATGGCTATATCTTTTGAACTTGTATCTGGATTACACTGAATTTGACATATATTGTGCAGAATCATGTCCCAAACAACATACTGCAATAGCAGAAACCAGCTTGATGAAATTCATTAGTTATTTCCACTCCTAATCAAAAACGCTTCAACTCGCTGAGATAAGCACTTTTTCAACGTATGGCTATATCTTTTGAACCTGTAATATGATTACACTGAATTTGACATATATTGTGCAGAATCATGTCCGAAACCACATATTACCACAGCAGAAACCAGCCTGATGAAATTCGTTAGTTATATCCACTCCTAATCAAAGACACTTTAACTCGCTGAGATAAGCAGAACGAATTGCTATATCTTTTGAACTTGTGTCTGGATTACACTGAATTTGACATATATTGTGCAAAATCATATCCGAAACAACATATTGCAATAGCAGAAACCAGCTTGATGAAATTCATTAGTTATTTCCACTCCGAATCAAAAACGCTTCAACTTGCCGAGATAAGCACTTTTTGAACGAATGGCTATATCTTTTGAACCTGTGATGGGATTACACTGAATTTGACATATATTGTGCAGAATCATGTCCTAAACAACATATTTCAACAGCAGAAACCAGCTTGATGAAATTCAAAAGTTATTTCCACTCCTAATCAAAAATGCTTCATTTCGCTGAGATAAGCACTTTTTGAACGAATGGCTATATCTTTTGAACCTGTGCTGGGATTAAACTGAATTTTACATATATTGTGCAGAATCATGTCCGAAACAACATATTACAACAGCAGAAACCAGCTTAATGAAATCTATTAGTTATTTCCACTCCGAATCAAAAACGCTTCAACTCGCTTAGATAAGTAGTTTTCAACGAATGGCTATATCTTTTCAACCTGTGATGGGATTTCACTGAATTTGACATATATTGTGCAGAATCATGTCCTAAACAACAATTTCAACAGCAGAAACCAGCTTGATGAAACTCATTAGTTATTTCCACTCTTAATCAAAGCCGCTTCAACTCGCTGAGATAAGCACTTTTTGAACGAATGGCTATATCTTTGTAACCTGTGATGGTATTACACTGAATATTGACATATATCTCGCAGAATCATGTCCTAAACAATATATTTCAACAGCAGAAACCAGCTTGATGATATTCTTTTTGAACAAATGGCTATATCTTTTGAACTTGTATCTGGATTACACTGAATTTGACATATATTGTGTAGAATCTTGTCATACACAACGTATTTCAACAGCAGAAACCAGCTTGATGAAATTCATAAGATATTTCCACTCCTAATAAAAACCGCTTCAACTCGCTGAGATAAGCATTTTTTGAACGAATGGCTATATCTTTTGAACTTGAGTCTGGATTACACTGATTTTGACATATATTGTGCAGAATCATGACCTAAACAACATATTTCAACAGCAGAAACCAGCTTGATGAAATTCATTAGTTATTTCCACTCTTAATCAAAGCCGCTTCAACTCGCTGACATAAGCACTTTTTGAACGAATGGCTATATCTTTGTAACCTGTGATGGTATTACACTGAATATTGACATATATTTCGCAGAATCATGTCCTAAACAATATATTTCCACAGCAGAAACCAGCTTGATGAAATTCATAAGATATTTCCACTCCTAATAAAAACCGCTTCAACTCGCTGAGATAAGCACTTTTTGAACGAATGGCTATATCTTTTGAACCTGTGCTGGGATTAAACTGAATTTTACATATATTGTGCAGAATCATGTCCGAAACAACATATTACAACAGCAGAAACCAGCTTAATGAAATCTAATAGTTATTTCCACTCCGAATCAAAAACGCTTCAACTCGCTTAGATAAGTAGTTTTCAACGAATGGCTATATCTTTTCAACCTGTGATGGGATTTCACTGAATTTGACATATATTGTGCAGAATCATGTCCTAAACAACAATTTCAACAGCAGAAACCAGCTTGATGAAACTCATTAGTTATTTCCACTCTTAATCAAAGCCGCTTCAACTCGCTGAGATAAGCACTTTTTGAACGAATGGCTATATCTTTGTAACCTGTGATGGTATTACACTGAATATTGACATATATCTCGCAGAATCATGTCCTAAACAATATATTTCCACAGCAGAAACCAGCTTGATGATATTCTTTTTGAACAAATGGCTATATCTTTTGAACTTGTATCTGGATTACACTGAATTTGACATATATTGTGTAGAATCTTGTCATACACAACGTATTTCAACAGCAGAAACCAGCTTGATGAAATTCATAAGATATTTCCACTCCTAATAAAAACCGCTTCAACTCGCTGAGATAAGCATTTTTTGAACGAATGGCTATATCTTTTGAACTTGAGTCTGGATTACACTGATTTTGACATATATTGTGCAGAATCATGACCTAAACAACATATTTCAACAGCAGAAACCAGCTTGATGAAATTCATTAGTTATTTCCACTCTTAATCAAAGCCGCTTCAACTCGCTGACATAAGCACTTTTTGAACGAATGGCTATATCTTTGTAACCTGTGATGGTATTACACTGAATATTGACATATATTTCGCAGAATCATGTCCTAAACAATATATTTCCACAGCAGAAACCAGCTTGATGAAATTCATAAGATATTTCCACTCCTAATAAAAACCGCTTCAACTCGCTGAGATAAGCATTTTTTGAAAGAATGGCTATATCTTTTGAACTTGAGTCTGGATTACACTGATTTTGACATATATTGTGCAGAATCATGACCTAAACAACATATTTCAACAGCAGAAACCAGATTGATGAAATTCTTTAGTTATTTCCACTCTTAATCAAAGACTCTCCAACTCGCTGAGATAAGCACTTTTTGAACGAATGGCTATATCTTTTGAACCTGTGATGGGATTACACTGAATTTGAGATACATTATGCAGAGTCATGTCCTAAACAACATTTTTCACCAGCAGAATACCAGCTTGATGAAATTCGTTAGTTATTTCCACTCCTAATCAAAAACGCTTCAACTCGCTGAGATAAACAATTTTTGAACGTGTGGCTATATCTTTTGAACTTGTGTCTGGATTACACTGAATTTGATATATATTGTGCAGAATCATATCTGAAACAACATATTGCAATAACAGAAACCAGCTTGATGAAATTCATTAGTTATTTCCACTCCTAATCAAAACCGCTTCAACTCGCTGAGATAAGTATTTTTTGCACGAATGGCTTTATCTTTTGAACTTGTATCTGGATTACGCTGAATTAGACATATATTGTGCAGAATCATGTCCCAAACAACATACTGCAATAGCAGAAACCAGCTTGATGAAATTCATTAGTTATTTCCACTCCTAATCAAAAACGCTTCAACTCGCTGAGATAAGCAATTTTTCAACGTATGGCTATATCTTTTGAACCTGTGATGGGATTACACTGAATTTGACATATATTGTGCAGAATCATGTCCTAAAAATCATATTTCAACAGCAGAAACCAGCTTGATGAAATTCATTAGTTATTTCCACTCCTAATCAAAAATGCTTCAACTCGCTTAGATAAGTAGTTTTTCCACAAATGGCTATATCTTTTGAACCTGTGATGGGAATACACTGAATTTTACTTATATTATGCAGAATCATGTCCGAAACAACATATTACAACAAAAGAAATCAGCTTAATGAAATTCAAAAGTTATTTCCACTCCGAATCAAAAACGCTTCAACTCACTGAGATAAGCACTTTTTGAACGAATGGCTATATCTTTGTAACCTGTGATGGTATTACACTGAATATTGACATATATCTCGCAGAATCATGTCGTAAACAACATATTTCAACAGCAGAAACCAGCTTGATGAAATTCTTTAGTTATTTCCACTCCTATTCAAAAACACTTCAACTCGGTGAGAGAATAACTTTTTGAACAAATGGCTATATCTTTTGAACTTGTATCTGGATTACACTGAATTTGACATATATTGTGTAGAATCATGTCATACACAACATTTTTCAACAGCAGAAACCAGCTTGATGAAATTCATAAGATATTTCCACTCCTAATAAAAACCGCTTCAACTCGCTGAGATAAGCATTTTTTGAAAGAATGGCAATATCTTTTGAAATTGAGTCTGGATTACACTGATTTTGACATATATTGTGCAAAATCATGTCCTAAACAACATATTTCAACAGCAGAAACCAGCTTGATGAAATTCATTAGTTATTTCCACTCTTAATCAAAAACGCTTCAACTCGCTGAGATAAACACTTTTTGAACGTGTGGCTATATCTTTTGAACTTGTGTCTGGATGACACTGAATTTGATATATATTGTGCAGAATCATATCCGAAACAACATATTGCAATAGCAGAAACCAGCTTGATGAAATTCATTAGTTATTTCCACTCCTAATCAAAACCGTTTCAACTCACTGAGATAAGTATTTTTTGAACGAATGGCTATATCTTTTGAACTTGTATCTGGATTACGCTGAATTTGACATATATTGTGCAGAATCATGTCCCAAACAACATACTGCAATAGCAGAAACCAGCTTGATGAAATTCATTAGTTATTTCCAATCCTAATCAAAAACGCTTCAACTCGCTGAGATAAGCACTTTTCTAACGTATGGCTATATCTTTTGAACCTGTAATGGGATTACACTGAATTTGACATATAGTGTGCAGAATCATGTCCTAAACCACATATTTCCACAGCAGAAACCAGCCTGATGAAATTCGTTAGTTATATCCACTCCTAATCAAAGACACTTTAACTCACTGAGATAAGCAGAACGAATGGCTATATCTTTTGAACTTGTGTCTGGATTACACTGAATTTGACATATATTGTGCAGAATCATGTCCTAAACAAGATATTTCTACAGCAGAAACCAGCTTGATGATATTCATTAGTTATTTCCACTCCTATTCAAAAACACTTCAACTCGGTGAGAGAATAACTTTTTGAACAAATGGCTATATCTTTTGAACTTGTATCTGGATTACACTGAATTTGACATATATTGTGCAGAATCATGTCCTAAACAACATATTTCAAAAGCAGAAACCAGCTTGATGAAATTCTTTAGTTATTTCCACTCTTAATCAAAGACTCTTCAACTCGCTGAGATAAGCACTTTTTGAACGAATGGCTATATCTTTTGAACCTGTGATGGGATTACACTGAATTTGAGATATATTATGCAAAATCATGTCCTAAACAACATTTTTCACCAGCAGAATACCAGCTTGATGAAATTCATTAGTTATTTCCACTCCTAATCAAAAACGCTTCAACTGGGTGAGATAAGCACTTTTTGAACGAATGTCTAAATCTTTGGAACTTCTGTCTGGATTACACTGAATTTGACATATATTGTGCAGAATCATGTCCTAAACAACAATTTCAACAGCAGAAACCAGCTTGATGAAATTCATTAGTTATTACAACTCCGAATCAAAAACGCTTCAACTCACTGAGATAAGCACTTTTGGACGAATGGCTATATCTTTGTAACCTGTGATGGTATTACACTGAATATTGACATATATCTCGCAGAATCATGTCCTAAACAACATATTTCAACAGCAGAAACCAGCTTGATGAAATTCTTTAGTTATTTCCACTCTTAATCAAAGACGCTTCAACTCGCTGAGATAAGCACTTTTTGAACGAATGGCTATATCTTTTGAACCTGTGATGGGATTACACTGAATTTGAGATATATTATGCAGAATAATGTCCTAAACAACATTTTTTACCAGCAGAATACCAGCTTGATGAAATTCATTAGTTATTTCCACTCCTAATCAAAAACGCTTCAACTGGGTGTGATTAGCACTTTTTGAACGAATGGCTATATCTTTTGAACCTATGATGGGATTACACTTAATTTTACATATATTGTGCAGAATCATGTCCGAAACAACATAATACAACAGCAGAAACCAGCTTAATGAAATTCATTAGTTATTTCCACTCCGAATCAAAAACGCTTCAACTCGCTTAGATAAGTAGTTTTTCAACGAATGGCTATATCTTTTTGACCTGTGATGGGATTTCACTGAATTTGATATATATTGCGCAGAATCATGTCCTAAACAACAATTTCAACAGCAGAAACCAGCTTGATGAAATTCATTAGTTATTACCACTCCGAATCAAAAACGCTTCAACTCACTGAGATAAGCACTTTTTGAACGAATGGCTATATCTTTGTAACCTGTGATGGTATTACACTGAATATTGACATATATCTCGCAGAATCATGTCCTAAACAACATATTTCAACAGCAGAAACCAGCTTGATGAAATTCTTTAGTAATTTCCACTCTTAATCAAAGACGCTTCAACTCGCTGAAATAAGCACTTTTTGAAGGAATGGCTATATCTTTTGAACCTGTGATGGGATTACACTGAATTTGACATATATTGTGCAGAATCATGTCCTAAACAACATATTTCAACAGCAGAAACCAGCTTGATGAATCCTACTCATAAATGCTTCAATTCGCTGAGATAAGCAATTTTTGACCCTATGGCTATATCTTTAGGACTTGGAGCTGGATTACACTGAATTTGATATATATTGTGCAAAATCATGTTCTTAACAACATATATCAACAGCAAAAACCGGCTTGATGAAATTCATTAGTTATTGCCACTCTTAATCAAAAACGCTTCAGCTTGCCGAGATAAGCACTTTTTGAACGAATGGCTATAGATTTGTAAACCGTGATTGGATTACACTGAATATTGACATATATCTCGCTGAATCATTTCCTAAACAACATATTTCAACAGCAAAAACCAGCTTGATGAAATTCATTAGTTATTTCCACTCCTAATCAAAAACGCTTCAACTGGGTGAGATAAGCACTTTTTGAACGAATGTCTAAATCTTTGGAACTTCTGTCTGGATTACACTGAAATTTACATATATTGTGCAGAATCATGTCCGAAACAACATATTACAACAGCAGAAACCAGCTTAATGAAATTCATTAGTTATTTCCACTCCGAATCAAAGACGCTTCAACTCGCTTAGATAAGTAGTTTTTCAACGAATGAATATATCTTTTAGACCTGTAATGGGATTTCACTGAATTTGACATGTATTGTGCAGAATCATGTCCTAAACAACAATTTCAACAGCAGAAACCAGCTTGATGAAATTCATTAGTTATTTCCACTCCGAATCAAAAACGCTTCAACTCACTGAGATAAGCACTTTTTGAACGAATGGCTATATCTTTGTAACCTGTGATGGTATTACACTGAATATTGACATATATCTCGCAGAATCATGTCCTAAACAACATATTTCAACAGCAGAAACCAGCTTGATGAAATTCTTTAGTTATTTCCACTCCTAATCAAAGACGCTTCAACTCGCTGAGATAAGCACTTTTTGAACGAATGGCTATATCTTTGTAACCTGTGATGGTATTACACTGAATATTGACATATATCTCGCAGAATCATGTCCTAAACAACATATTTCCACAGCAGAAACCAGCTTGATGATATTCATTAGTTATTTCCACTCCTATTCAAAAACACTTCAACTCAGTGAGAGAATAAATTTTTGAAAAAATGGCTATATCTTTTGAACTTGTATCTGGATTACACTGAATTTGACATATATTGTGTAGAATCATGTCATACACAACATATTTCAACAGCAGAAACCAGCTTGATGAAATTCATAAGATATTTCCACTCCTAATAAAAACCGCTTTAACTCGCTGAGATAAGCATTTTTTGAACGAATGGCTATATCTTTTGAACTTGATTCTGGATTACACTGATTTTGACATATATTGTGCAGAATCATGTCTTAAACAACATTTTTCACCAGCAGAATACCAGCTTGATGAAATTCATTAGTTATTTCCACTCCGAATCAAAAACGCTTCAACTCGCTTAGATAAGTAGTTTTTCAACGAATGGCTATATCTTTTTGACCTGTGATGGGATTTCACTGAATTTGATATATATTGCGCAGAATCATGTCCTAAACAACAATTTCAACAGCAGAAACCAGCTTGATGAAATTCATTAGTTATTACCACTCCGAATCAAAAACGCTTCAACTCACTGAGATAAGCACTTTTTGAACGAATGGCTATATCTTTGTAACCTGTGATGGTATTACACTGAATATTGACATATATCTCGCAGAATCATGTCCTAAACAACATATTTCAACAGCAGAAACCAGCTTGATGAAATTCTTTAGTAATTTCCACTCTTAATCAAAGACGCTTCAACTCGCTGAAATAAGCACTTTTTGAAGGAATGGCTATATCTTTTGAACCTGTGATGGGATTACACTGAATTTGACATATATTGTGCAGAATCATGTCCTAAACAACATATTTCAACAGCAGAAACCAGCTTGATGAATCCTACTCATAAATGCTTCAATTCGCTGAGATAAGCAATTTTTGACCCTATGGCTATATCTTTAGGACTTGGAGCTGGATTACACTGAATTTGATATATATTGTGCAAAATCATGTTCTTAACAACATATATCAACAGCAAAAACCGGCTTGATGAAATTCATTAGTTATTGCCACTCTTAATCAAAAACGCTTCAGCTTGCCGAGATAAGCACTTTTTGAACGAATGGCTATAGATTTGTAAACCGTGATTGGATTACACTGAATATTGACATATATCTCGCTGAATCATTTCCTAAACAACATATTTCAACAGCAAAAACCAGCTTGATGAAATTCATTAGTTATTTCCACTCCTAATCAAAAACACTTCAACTCAGTGAGAGAATAACTTTTTGAAAAAATGGCTATATCTTTTGAACTTGTATCTGTATTACACTGAATTTGACATATATTGTGTAGAATCATGTCATACACAACATATTTCAACAGCAGAAACCAGCTTGATGAAATTCATAAGATATTTCCACTCCTAATAAAAAACGCTTTAACTCGCTGAGATAAGCATTTTTTGAACGAATGGCTATATCTTTTGAACTTGATTCTGGATTACACTGATTTTGACATATATTGTGCAGAGTTGATGTCTTAAACAACATTTTTCACCAGCAGAATACCAGCTTGATGAAATTCATTAGTTATTTCCACTCCTTATCAAAAACGCTTCAACTGGGTGAGATAAGCACTTTTTGAACGAATGTCTAAATCTTTGGAATTTCTGTCTGGATTACACTGAATTTGACATATATTGTGTAGAATCATGTCATACACAACATATTTCAACAGCAGAAACCAGCTTGATGAAATTCATAAGATATTTCCACTCCTAATAAAAAACGCTTCAACTCGCTGAGATAAACACTTTTTGAACGCATGGCTATATCTTTTGAACTTGTGTCTGGATTACACTGAATTTGATATATATTGTGCAGAATCATATCCGAAACAACATATTGCAATAGCAGAAACCAGCTTGATGAAATTCATTGGTTATTTCCACTCCTAATAAAAAACGCTTCAGCTTGCCGAGATAAGCACTTTTTGAACGAATGGCTATATCTTTTGAACTTGTATGTGGATTTCGCTGAATTTCACATATATTGTGCAGAATCATGTCCGAAACTATATATTGCATTAGCTGAAACCAGCTTGATGAAATTCATTAGTTATTTCTACTCTGAATCAAAAACGCTTCAACTCGCTGAGATAAGCACTTTTTGAACTAATGGCTATATCTTTTGAACTTGTAATGGGATTACACTGAATTTGACATATATTGTGCAGAGTTATGTCCCAAACAACATATTTCAACAGCAGAAACCACCTTGATGAAATTCATTAATTGCTTCCACTCTGAATCAAAAACGCTTCAACTCGGTGAGTTAAGCACTTTTTGACCTTATGGATATATCTTTTGAACTTGTAGCTGGATAACACTGATTTTGACATATATTGTGCAGAATGATGTCCTAAACAACATATTTCAACAGCAGAAACCAGCTTGATGAAATTCATTAGTTATTTCCACTCCGAATAAAAACGCTTCAACTCGCTGAGATAAGCACTTTTTGACCCTGTGGCTATATCATTTGGAAATGTAGCTGGATTACACTGAATTTTACATATATTGTGCAAAATCATGTTCTTAACAACATATATCAACAGCAAAAACCAGCTTGATGAGATAAGCACTATTTGAAAAAATGGCAATATCTTTTGAACTTGTGAAGGGATTACACTAAATTTGACATATAATGTGCATAATCATGTCCTAAACAACATATTTCAACAGCAGAAACCAGCTTGATGAAATTCATTAGTTATTTCCACTCCCGATCAAAAATGCTTCAACTCGATGAAATAAGCACTTTTTGACCTTATGGCCATATCTTTTCAACTTGTAGCTGGATTACACGGAATTTGACATAAATTGTGCAGAATAATGTCCTAAACAACATATTTCAACAGCAGAAACCAGCTTGATGAAATTCATTAGTTATTTCCACTCCTAATCAAAAATGCTTCAACTCGCTGAGATAAGCATTTTTTGAACGAATGGCTATATCTTTTGAATGTGTATCTGGATTACGCTGAATTTGACATATATTGTGCAGAATCATGTCCGAAACAATATATTGCAATAGCAGAAACCAGCTTGATGAAATTCATTAGTTATTTCCACTCTGAATCAAAAACGCCTCAACTCAGTGAGTTAAGCACTTTTTGACCTTATGGCTATATCTTTTCAACCTGTAGCTAGATTACACTGAATTTGATATATATTGTGCAGAATGATGTCCTAAACAACATGTTTCAACAGCAGAAACCAGCTTGATGAAATTCATTAGTTATTTCCACTCCGAATCAAAACGCTTCAACTCGCTGAGATAAGCACTTTTTGAACGAATGGCTATATCTTCTAAACAAGTAGCTGGATTACAGTGAATTTGACATAGATTGTGCAAAATTATGTCCTAAACAACATATTTCAACAGCAGAAACCAGCTTGATGAAATTCATTACTTATTTCCACTCCTAATCAAAATTGCTTCAATTCGCTGAGATAAGCACTTTTTGACCCTGTGGCTATATCATTTGGAAATGTAGCTGGATTACACTGACTTTGATATATATTGTGCAAAATCATGTTCTTAACAACATATATCAACAGCAGAAACCAGCTTGATGAAATTCATTAGTTATTCCCACTCCCGTTCAAAAATGCTTCAACTCGGTGAAATAAGCACTTTTTGACCTTATGGCTATATCTTTTGAATTTGTAGCTGGATTACACTGAATTTGACATATATTGTGCAGAATCATGTCCTCAAAAACAGATTTATACAGCAGAAACCACCTTGTTGAAATTCATTAGTTATTTCCACTCCTAATCAAAAACGCTTCAACTCGGTGAGATAAGCACTATTTGAAAAAATGGCAATATCTTTTGAACTTGTGAAGGGATTACACTAAATTTGACATATAATGTGCTGAATTATGTCCGAAACAACATATTTCAACAGCAGAAACCAGCTTGATGAAATACATTTGTTATTTCCACTCCGAATCAAAAACGCTTCAACTCAGTGAGATAAGTACTTTGTGAACGAATAGCTATATCTTGAGAACCTGAGATGGGATTACACTGAATTTTACATATATTGTGCAAAATCATCTTCTTAACAACATATATCAACAGAAAAAACCAGCTTGATGAAATTCATTAGTTATTGCCACTCCTAATCAAAGACGCTTCAACTCGCTGAGATAAGACTTTTTGAACGAATGGCTATATCTTTTGAACTTGTGTCTGGATTACACTGAATTTGACATATATTGTGCAAAATCATGTCCGAAACAACATATTTCAACAGCAGAAACCAGCTTAATGAAATTCATTAGTTATTTCCACTCCTAATCAAAAATGCTTCAATTCGCTGAGATAAGCACTTTTTGAACGAATGGCTATATCTTTTGAACCTGTGATGGGATTACACTGAATTTTTCATATATTGTGCAGAATCATGTCCGAAACAACATATTACAACATCAGAAACCAGCTTCATGAAATTCATTAGTTATTTCCACTCCTAATCAAAAACGCTTCAACTCGCTTAGATAAGTAGTTTTCAACGAATGGCTATATCTTTTCAACCTGTAGCTGGATTACACTGAATTTGACATATATTGTGCAGAATCATGTCCTACAAAACATATTTCAACAACAGAAACCAGCTTGATAAAATTCATTAGTTATTTCCCCTGCTAATAAAAACCGCTTCAACTCGCTGAGATAAGCAATTTTTTGAACGAATGGCTATATCTTTAGATCTTGTGTCCGGATTACACTGATTTTTACATATATTGTGTAGAATCATTTCATACACAACATATTTCAACAGCAGAAACCAGCTTGATGAAATTCATTAGTTATTTCCACTCCTAATAAAAACCGCTTCAACTCGCTGAGATAAGTATTTTTTGAACGAATGGCTATATCTTTTGAATATGTGTCTGGATTACACTGAATTTGACATATATTGTGCAGAATCATATCCGAAACAACATATTGCAATAGCAGAAACCAGCTTGTTGAAATTCATTACTTATTTCCACTCCGAATCAAAAACGCTTCAACTTGCCAGGATCAGCACTTTTTGAACGAATGGCTATATCCTTTGAACCTTTGAAGGGATTACATTACATTTGACATATATTGTGCAAAATCATGTCCTAAACAACATATTTCAACAGCAGAAACCAGCTTGATGAAATTCATTAGATTTTACCACTCCGAATCAAAAACGCTTCAACTCGCTGAGATAAGCACTTTTTGAACGAATGGCTATATCTTTGCAACCTGTGATGGGATTACACTGAATACTGACATATATCTCGCAGAATCATGTCCTAAACAACATATTTCCACAGCAGAAACCAGCTTGATGATATTCATTAGTTATTTCAACTCCTATTCAAAAACGCTTCAACTCGGTGAGTTAAGCACTTTTTGACCTTATGGATATATCTTTTGAACTTGTAGCTGGATTACACTGATTTTGACATATATTGTGCAGAATGATGTCCTAAACAACATATTTCAACAGCAGAAACCAGCTTGATGAAATTCATTAGTTATTTCCACTCCGAATAAAAACGCTTCAACTCGCTGAGATAAGCACTTTTTGACCCTGTGGCTATATCATTTGCAAATGTAGCTGGATTACACTGAATTTTACATATATTGTGCAAAATCATGTTCTTAACAACATATATCAACAGCAAAAACCAGCTTGATGAGATAAGCACTATTTGAAAAAATGGCAATATCTTTTGAACTTGTGAAGGGATTACACTAAATTTGACATATAATGTGCATAATCATGTCCTAAACAACATATTTCAACAGCAGAAACCAGCTTGATGAAATTCATTAGTTATTTCCACTCCCGATCAAAAATGCTTCAACTCGATGAAATAAGCACTTTTTGACCTTATGGCTATATCTTTTGAATTTGTAGCTGGATTACACTGAATTTGACATATATTGTGCAGAATCATGTCCTCAAAAACAGATTTATACAGCAGAAACCACCTTGTTGAAATTCATTAGTTATTTCCACTCCTAATCAAAAACGCTTCAACTCGGTGAGATAAGCACTATTTGAAAAAATGGCAATATCTTTTGAACTTGTGAAGGGATTACACTAAATTTGACATATAATGTGCTGAATTATGTCCGAAACAACATATTTCAACAGCAGAAACCAGCTTGATGAAATACATTTGTTATTTCCACTCCGAATCAAAAACGCTTCAACTCAGTGAGATAAGTACTTTGTGAACGAATAGCTATATCTTGTGAACCTGAGATGGGATTACACTGAATTTTACATATATTGTGCAAAATCATCTTCTTAACAACATATATCAACAGAAAAAACCAGCTTGATGAAATTCATTAGTTATTGCCACTCCTAATCAAAGACGCTTCAACTCGCTGAGATAAGACTTTTTGAACGAATGGCTATATCTTTTGAACTTGTGTCTGGATTACACTGAATTTGACATATATTGTGCAAAATCATGTCCGAAACAACATATTTCAACAGCAGAAACCAGTTTAATGAAATTCATTAGTTATTTCCACTCCTAATCAAAAATGCTTCAATTCGCTGAGATAAGCACTTTTTGAACGAATGGCTATATCTTTTGAACCTGTGATGGGATTACACTGAATTTTTCATATATTGTGCAGAATCATGTCCGAAACAACATATTACAACATCAGAAACCAGCTTCATGAAATTCATTAGTTATTTCCACTCCTAATCAAAAACGCTTCAACTCGCTTAGATAAGTAGTTTTCAACGAATGGCTATATCTTTTCAACCTGTAGCTGGATTACACTGAATTTGACATATATTGTGCAGAATCATGTCCTACAAAACATATTTCAACAACAGAAACCAGCTTGATAAAATTCATTAGTTATTTCCCCTGCTAATAAAAACCGCTTCAACTCGCTGAGATAAGCAATTTTTTGAACGAATGGCTATATCTTTAGATCTTGTGTCCGGATTACACTGATTTTTACATATATTGTGTAGAATCATTTCATACACAACATATTTCAACAGCAGAAACCAGCTTGATGAAATTCATTAGTTATTTCCACTCCTAATAAAAACCGCTTCAACTCGCTGAGATAAGTATTTTTTGAACGAATGGCTATATCTTTTGAATATGTGTCTGGATTACACTGAATTTGACATATATTGTGCAGAATCATATCCGAAACAACATATTGCAATAGCAGAAACCAGCTTGTTGAAATTCATTACTTATTTCCACTCCGAATCAAAAACGCTTCAACTTGCCAGGATCAGCACTTTTTGAACGAATGGCTATATCCTTTGAACCTTTGAAGGGATTACATTACATTTGACATATATTGTGCAAAATCATGTCCTAAACAACATATTTCAACAGCAGAAACCAGCTTGATGAAATTCATTAGATTTTACCACTCCGAATCAAAAACGCTTCAACTCGCTGAGATAAGCACTTTTTGAACGAATGGCTATATCTTTGCAACCTGTGATGGGATTACACTGAATACTGACATGTATCTCGCAGAATCATGTCCTAAACAACATATTTCCACAGCAGAAACCAGCTTGATGATATTCATTAGTTATTTCAACTCCTATTCAAAAACGCTTCAACTCGGTGAGTTAAGCACTTTTTGACCTTATGGATATATCTTTTGAACTTGTAGCTGGATTACACTGATTTTGACATATATTGTGCAGAATGATGTCCTAAACAACATATTTCAACAGCAGAAACCAGCTTGATGAAATTCATTAGTTATTTCCACTCCGAATAAAAACGCTTCAACTCGCTGAGATAAGCACTTTTTGACCCTGTGGCTATATCATTTGCAAATGTAGCTGGATTACACTGAATTTTACATATATTGTGCAAAATCATGTTCTTAACAACATATATCAACAGCAAAAACCAGCTTGATGAGATAAGCACTATTTGAAAAAATGGCAATATCTTTTGAACTTGTGAAGGGATTACACTAAATTTGACATATAATGTGCATAATCATGTCCTAAACAACATATTTCAACAGCAGAAACCAGCTTGATGAAATTCATTAGTTATTTCCACTCCCGATCAAAAATGCTTCAACTCGATGAAATAAGCACTTTTTGACCTTATGGCCATATCTTTTCAACTTGTAGCTGGATTACACGGAATTTGACATAAATTGTGCAGAATAATGTCCTAAACAACATATTTCAACAGCAGAAACCAGCTTGATGAAATTCATTAGTTATTTCCACTCCTAATCAAAAATGCTTCAACTCGCTGAGATAAGCATTTTTTGAACGAATGGCTATATCTTTTGAATGTGTATCTGGATTACGCTGAATTTGACATATATTGTGCAGAATCATGTCCGAAACAATATATTGCAATAGCAGAAACCAGCTTGATGAAATTCATTAGTTATTTCCACTCTGAATCAAAAACGCCTCAACTCAGTGAGTTAAGCACTTTTTGACCTTATGGCTATATCTTTTCAACCTGTAGCTAGATTACACTGAATTTGATATATATTGTGCAGAATGATGTCCTAAACAACATGTTTCAACAGCAGAAACCAGCTTGATGAAATTCATTAGTTATTTCCACTCCGAATCAAAACGCTTCAACTCGCTGAGATAAGCACTTTTTGAACGAATGGCTATATCTTCTAAACAAGTAGCTGGATTACAGTGAATTTGACATAGATTGTGCAAAATTATGTCCTAAACAACATATTTCAACAGCAGAAACCAGCTTGATGAAATTCATTACTTATTTCCACTCCTAATCAAAATTGCTTCAATTCGCTGAGATAAGCACTTTTTGACCCTGTGGCTATATCATTTGGAAATGTAGCTGGATTACACTGACTTTGATATATATTGTGCAAAATCATGTTCTTAACAACATATATCAACAGCAGAAACCAGCTTGATGAAATTCATTAGTTATTCCCACTCCCGTTCAAAAATGCTTCAACTCGGTGAAATAAGCACTTTTTGACCTTATGGCTATATCTTTTGAATTTGTAGCTGGATTACACTGAATTTGACATATATTGTGCAGAATCATGTCCTCAAAAACAGATTTATACAGCAGAAACCACCTTGATGAAATTCATTAGTTATTTCCACTCCTAATCAAAAACGCTTCAACTCAGTGAGATAAGTACTTTGTGAACGAATAGCTATATCTTGTGAACCTGAGATGGGATTACACTGAATTTTACATATATTGTGCAAAATCATGTTCTTAACAACATATATCAACAGAAAAAACCAGCTTGATGAAATTCATTAGTTATTGCCACTCCTAATCAAAGACGCTTCAACTCGCTGAGATAAGACTTTTTGAACGAATGGCTATATCTTTTGAACCTGTGATGGGATTACACTGAATTTTTCATATATTGTGCAGAATCATGTCCGAAACAACATATTACAACATCAGAAACCAGCTTCATGAAATTCATTAGTTATTTCCACTCCTAATCAAAAACGCTTCAACTCGCTTAGATAAGTAGTTTTCAACGAATGGCTATATCTTTTCAACCTGTAGCTGGATTACACTGAATTTGACATATATTGTGCAGAATCATGTCCTACAAAACATATTTCAACAACAGAAACCAGCTTGATAAAATTCATTAGTTATTTCCCCTGCTAATAAAAACCGCTTCAACTCGCTGAGATAAGCAATTTTTTGAACAAATGGCTATATCTTTAGATCTTGTGTCCGGATTACACTGATTTTTACATATATTGTGTAGAATCATTTCATACACAACATATTTCAACAGCAGAAACCAGCTTGATGAAATTCATTAGTTATTTCCACTCCTAATAAAAACCGCTTCAACTCGCTGAGATAAGTATTTTTTGAACGAATGGCTATATCTTTTGAATATGTGTCTGGATTACACTGAATTTGACATATATTGTGCAGAATCATATCCGAAACAACATATTGCAATAGCAGAAACCAGCTTGTTGAAATTCATTACTTATTTCCACTCCGAATCAAAAACGCTTCAACTTGCCAGGATCAGCACTTTTTGAACGAATGGCTATATCCTTTGAACCTTTGAAGGGATTACATTACATTTGACATATATTGTGCAAAATCATGTCCTAAACAACATATTTCAACAGCAGAAACCAGCTTGATGAAATTCATTAGATATTACCACTCCGAATCAAAAACGCTTCAACTCGCTGAGATAAGCACTTTTTGAACGAATGGCTATATCTTTGCAACCTGTGATGGGATTACACTGAATACTGACATGTATCTCGCAGAATCATGTCCTAAACAACATATTTCCACAGCAGAAACCAGCTTGATGATATTCATTAGTTATTTCAACTCCTATTCAAAAACGCTTCAACTCGGTGAGAGAATAACTTTTTGAACGAATGGCTATATCTTCTCAACATGTAGCTGGATTACACTGAATTTGACATATATTGTGTAGAATCATTTCATACACAACATATTTCAACAGCAGAAACCAGCTTGATGAAATTCATTAGTTATTTCCACTCCTAATAAAAACCGCTTCAACTTGCTGAGATAAGTATTTTTTGAACGAATGGCTATATCTTTTGAATTTGTGTCTGGATTACACTGAATTTGATATATATTGTGCAGAATCATATCCGAAACAACATATTGCAATAGCAGAAACCATCTTGATGAAATTCATTAGTTATTTCCACTCCTAATCAAAAACGCTTCAGCTTGCCGAGATAAGCACTTTTTGAACGAATGGCTATACCTTTTGATTTTGTGGCTGGACTACAATGTTTTTGACACATAATGTGCAGAATCATGTCCTATACAACAGATTGCAGCACCAGACACCAGCTAAAAAGGATTCATAAGTTATTTACACTTTGTAACAAAAATGTTTCAACTCGGTGAGATAACCACTTTTTGACCACATAGCTGTATCCTTTGAATTTGTGGCTGGATTACAGTGATTTTGAAATATATTGTACAGAATCATGTCCTTTACAACATATTTCAGCACCAAACACTGTAATCATGCTAAAAAATCAAAAGATAAAGCCATGTAGTCAAAAAGTTCTTATCTCGTCGAGTTGAAACATTTTTGGAAAACAGTGTAAATAAATAATGAATCCTTTTTAACTGGAGTTTGGGGCTGAAATACATTGTAAAGGACATCATTTTGCACATTATCTGTCAAAATCACTTTAATGGAGCTGAAGTTTCAAAAGATATAGCCATGTGTTCAAAAAGTGCTTATCTCACTGAGTTGAAACATCTTTGGTACACGTTGTAAATAATTAATGAATCCTATTTAGCTGGTGTCTGCTGCTGCAATTTGTTGTTAAGGACTTGATTATGCACAACATATGTCAAAAACTCTTTAATCCAGCAACAAGTTATAGAGATACAGCCATATGGTCAAAAAGTGCTTATCTCAACGAATTGAAACATTTTTAGAACACGGTGTAAATAACTAATGAATCCTTTTTAGCTGGTGTCTGGTGCTGAAATATGTTGTAAAAGACATGATTCTGCACAATATATGTCAAAATCACTGTAATGGAGCTGATGTTTCAAAAAATATAGCCATATGGTCGAAAAGTGTTTATCTCACCAAGTTGAAACATTTTTGGTACACAGTGTAAATAACTTATGAATCCTTTTTAGCTGGTGTCTGGTGCTGCAATATGTGGTATAGGACGTGATTCTGCACAAGATATGTCAAAATCATTGTGATTCTGCAACATTTTCGAAAGCTATAGCCATATTGTCAAAAAGTGCTTGTCCGACTGAGTTCAAGCGTTTTTGATACAGAGTGTAAATAACCAAAAATTTCTTTCAAGCAGGTAACTGATGCTGAAATATGTTGAAAAGGACCAGATTTTGCACAACATATGTCAAAATCATTGTGATCCTGCAACATATTCAAAAGATATAGCTATATGGTCAAAAAGTGTTTATCTCACCGAGTTGAAGAGTTTTTGATACAGAGTGTAAATAACTAAAATTTTCTTTCAAGCAGGTAACTGATGCTGAAATATGTTGAAAAGGACATGTTTCTGCACAATATATGTCAAAATCACTTTAATCCAGCATTACATTCAAAAGATATAAGCTATATGGTCAAAAAGTGTTTATCTCGCCGAGTTGAGGCGTTTTGGACCCAGAGTATAGATAACTAATGATTCCTGAAAAGCAGGTAACTGGTACTGTAATATATTGAAAAGGCCCAGATTCTGCACAATATATGTCATAATTACTGTAATCCAGCATTACATATTGAAAAGAAAAAGCCATATGGTCAAAAAGTGCTTATCTCAATGAGTTGAAGCGTTTTTGATACAGAGTGGAGATACCTAAAAATTTCTTTCAAGCAGGTAAGTGGTGCTGAAACTTGTTGAAAAGGACCAGATTCTGCACAATATATTTCAAAATCACTTTAATCCAGCATTACATTCAAAAGATAAACCCATATGGTCAAAAACTGTTTATCCCACCGAGTCGAAGCGTTTTTGATACAAAGTGTAAATAACCAAAAAATTTTTTCAAGCAGGTAATTGGTGCTGAAGTAATAATAATAATAATAATACATATGTTGAAAAGGACCAGATTCTACACAAGATATGTCAAAATCATTGTGATCCTGCAACATATTCGAACGCTATAGCCATATTGTCAAAAAGTGCTTATCTCACTGAATTCAAGCGTTTTGATACGGGGTGTAAATAACTAAAGATTTTTTTCAAGCAGGTAACTGATGCTGAAATATGTTGAAAAGGACCAGATTCTGCACAACTTATGTCAAAATCATTGTGATCCTGCAACATATTCAAAAGATATAGCCATATGGTCAAAAAGTGTTTATCTCGCCGAGTTGAAGCGTTTTTGATACAGAGTGTAAATAACTGATGAATTCTATTAAGCAGCTTACTGGTGCTGAAATATGTTGAAAAAGATATGATTCTGCACAATATATGTCATAATCACTTTAATTCAGCATTACATTCAAAAGATGTAGCCATATGGTCAAAAAGTGTTTATCACACCGAGTTGAAGCGTTTTTGATACAGAGTGAAAATAACTAAAGATTCCTTTCAAGCAGGTAACTTTTGCTGAAATATGTTGAAAAGGACATGATTCTGCACAATATATGTCATAATGACTGTAATCCAGCCACAAATTGAAAAGATAAAGCCATATGGTCAAAAAGTGCTTATCTAACTGAGTACAAGTATTTTTGATACATAAATGTAAATAACTAAAAATTTCTTTCAAACAGGTAACTGGTGCTGAAATATGTTGAAAAGGAACAGATTTTACACAATATATTTCAAAATCAATTTAATCCAGCATTATATTCAAAAGATACAGCCATATAGTCAAAAAGTGTTTATCTGACTGAGTTGAAGCGTTTTTGATACACAGTGTAAATAAGTCACGAAAGTCTTCAAGCAGGTTACTGGTTCTGAAATATGTTGAAAAGGACCAGATTCTGCACAATATATGTTAAAATCACTTTGATCCAGCATTACATTCAAAAATATAGCCATATGGTCAAAAAGTGTTTATCACACCAAGTTGAAGCGTTTTTGATACAGAGTGTAAATCAATAAAAAATTTCTTTCAAGCAGGTAACTGGTGCAGAAATATGTTGAATAGGACCAGATTCTACACAATATAGGTCAAAATTATTGTGATCCTACAACATATTGAAAAAACATAGCCATATGCTTATCTCACTGAGTTCAAGCATTTTTTATACAGAGTGTAAATAATTAAAAATTTCTTTCAATCAGGTAACTGGGGCTGTAATATGTTGAAAAGGACCAGATTCTGCACAATATATGAATTCTATTAAGCAGCTTACTGTTGCTGAAATATGTTGAAAAGGATATGACTCTGCACAATATATGTCATAATCACTGTAATCCAGCAACATATTGAAAAGATAAAGCCATATGGTCAAAAAGTGCTTATCTCAATGAGTCGAAGCGTTTTTGATACAGAGTGTAATTAACTAAAGATTACTTACAAGCAGTTAACTGGTGCTGTAATATGTTGAAAAGGACCAGATTCTGCACAATATATTTCAAAATCAATTTAATCCAGCATTACATTCAAAAGATATAGCCATATGGTCAAAAAGTGTTTATCTCCCCGAGTCGAAGCGTTTTTGATACATAGTGTCAATAACTAAAAATTTCTTTCAAGCAGGTAACTGGTGCTGAAACATGTTGAAAAGGACCAGATTCTGCACAATATATATCAAAATCACTTTAATCCAGCATTACATTCAAAAGATATAGCCATATGGTCAAAAAGTGTTTATCCCGCAAAGTCAAAGCGTTTTTGATACAGAGTGCAAATAACCAAAAATTTCTTTCAGTAGGTAACTGGTGCTAAAGTATGTTTAAAAAGGACCAGATTCTGCACAATATATGTCAAGATCATTGTGATCCTGAAACATATCCAAAAGCTATAGCCATATGGTCAAAACTGCTTATATCACTGAGTTCAAGCGTTTTTGATACAGAGTGTAAATAACTAAAAATGTCTTTCAAGCAGGTAACTGGTGCTGGAATATGTTGAAAAGGACCAGATTCTGCACAACATATGTCAAAATCACTTTAATCCAACATTACATTCAAAAGATATAGCCATATGGTGAAAAAGTGTTTAGCTCGACGAGTTGAAGCGTTTTTGATACAGAGTGTAAATAACTAATGAAATCTATTAAACAGCTCACTGGCGCTGAAATATGTTGAAAAGGACATGATTCTGCACAATATATGTCATGATCACTGTAATCTAGCAAACATATTGAAAAGATATAGCCATATGGTCAAAAAATTCTTATCTCACCGACTTGAAGCGTTTTTGATACACAGTGTAAATAACTAAAGATTCCTTACAAGCAGGTGACTGGTGCTGTAACATGTTGAAAAGGACATGATTCTGCACAATATATGTCAAAATGATTGTGATCCTGCAACATATTCAAAAGATATAGCCATATGGTCAAAAGGGCTTAGCTCAATGAGTTGAAGTGATACAGACTTGAAATAACTAAAGATGCCTTTCAAGCAGGTAACTGTTGCTGAAATATGTTGAAAAGGACATGATTCTGCACAATATATGTCATAATCACTTTAATCCAGCAACATATTGAAAAGATAAAGCCATATGATCAAAATTTGCTTATCTCAATGAGTTGAAGCGTTTTTGATACAGAGTGTAAATAACTAAAGAATTCTATTAAGAAGCTTACTGGTGCTGAAATATGTTGAAAAGAACCAGATTCTGCACGATATATGTCAAAAAACATTGTGATCCTGCAACATATTCATAAGATATAGCCATATGGTCAAAAATTGCTTATTTCACTGAGTTCAAGCGTTTTTGATAGAGAGTATAAATAACTGAAAATTTCTTTAAAGCAGGTAACTGGTGCTAAAGTATGTTTAAAAGGACATGATTCTGCACAATATATGTCAAAATCATTGTGTTCCTGAAACATATCCGAAAGCTATCGCCATATGGTCAAAACTGCTTATATCACTGAGTTCAAGCGTTTTTGATACAGAGTGTAAATAACTAAAAATTTCTTTCAAGAAGGTAACTGGTGCTGGAATATGTTGAAAAGGACCAGATTCTGCACAACATATGTCAAAATCACTTTAATCCAGCATTACATTCAAAAGATATAGCCACATGGTCAAAAAGTGTTTAGCTCGCCGAGTTGAAGCGTTTTTGATACAGTGTGTAAATAACTAATGAAGTCTATTAAACAGCTTACTGGCATTTAAATATGTTGAAAAGGACATGATTCTGCATAATATATGTTAAAATCACTTTAATTCAGCATTTGATTCAAAAGATTTAGCCATATGGTCAAAAAGTGTTTATCACACCGAGTTGAAGCATTTTTGATACAGAGTGTAAATAACTAAAGATTCCTTTCAAGCAGGTAACTTTTGCTGAAATATGTTGAAAAGGACCAGATTCTGCACAATATATGTCATAATGACTGTAATCCAGCCACAAATTGAAAAGATAAAGCCATATGGTCAAAAAGTGCTTCTCTCAATGAGTTGAAGCGTTTTTGATACAGAATGTAAATAACTAAAAATTTCTTTCAAGCAGGTAAGTGGTGCTGAAACATGTTGAAAAGGACCAGATTCTGCACAATATATGTCAAAATCAGTTTAATCCAGCATTACATTCAAAAGACATAGCCATATGGTCAAAAAGTGTTTAGCTTGCCGAGTTGAAGCGTTTTTGATACAGAGTGTAAATAACTAAAGATTCCTTTCAAGCAGGTAACTTTTGCTGAAATATGTTGAAAAGGACCAGATTCTGCACAATATATGTCATAATGACTGTAATCCAGCCACAAATTGAAAAGATAAAGCCATATGGTCAAAAAGTGCTTCTCTCGATGAGTTGAAGCGTTTTTGATACAGAATGTAAATAACTAAAAATTTCTTTCAAGCAGGTAAGTGGTGCTGAAACATGTTGAAAAGGACCAGATTCTGCACAATATATGTCAAAATCAGTTTAATCCAGCATTACATTCAGAAGACATAGCCATATGGTCAAGAAGTGTTTAGCTTGCCGAGTTGAAGCGTTTTTGATACAGAGTGTAAATAACTAATGAGTTCCATTAAGCAGCTTACTGTTGCTGAAATATGTTAAAAGGACATGATTTTGCACAATATATGTCATAGTCACTGTAATCCAGCAACATATTGAAAAGATAAAGCCATATGGTCAAAAAGTGCTTATCTGTATGTGTCACGACTCATCGGATCCCCGGGCAAGCGGCACAGCAATCACGGCAGTTATCCCCCGCACCTGGTGAACACGCCTCACCAGGAAGCAAGCCCACTAATTAGGCAAGAGTATAAAAGGCGGATCCAAAGTGGCAGACATTGTCTGATCTCGTTGCTAGGAGAAGTCTGTGTAGTCTTCTCCCTGACGTGTGTATGACATCCCGATCTCACAACTTATTAAACCACCAGCGAATCTACGAACCTGTGTCTGTCCTCCTGGAAGCCAAACGTAACACTATGAGTTGATGCGTTTTTGATACAGAGTGTAAATAACTAAAGATTCCTTACAAGCAGGTAACTGGTGCTGTAATATGTTGAAAAGGACCAGATTCTGCACAATATATGTCAATCATTTTGATCCAGCAACTTATTCAAAAGATATTGCCATTTGGTCAAAAATTGTTTATCCCGCAAAGTCAAAGCGTTTTTGATACAGAGTGCAAATAACCAAAAATTTCTTTCAGTAGGTAACTGGTGCTAAAGTATGTTTAAAAGGACATGATTCTGCAGAAGATATGTCAATCATTGTGATCCTGAAACATATCCGAAAGCTATAGCCATATGGTCAAAACTGCTTATATCACTGAGTTCAAGCGTTTGTGATAGAGTGTAAATAACTAAAAATGTCTTTCAAGCAGGTAACTGGTGCTGGAATATGTTGAAAAGGACCAGATTCTGCACAACATATGTCAAAATCACTTTAATCCAGCATTACATTCAACAGATATAGCCATATGGTCAAAAAGTGTTAAGCTCGCCGAGTTGAAGCGTTTTTGATACGGAGTGTAAATAACTAATGACGTCTATTAAACAGCTTACTGGCGCTGAAATATGTTGAAAAGGACATGATTCTGCACAATATATGTCATGATCACTGTAATCTAGCAACATATTGAAAAGATATAGCCATATGGTCAAAAAGTGCTTATCTCACCGACTTGAAGCGTTTTTGATACACAGTGTAAATAACTAAAGATTCCTTACAAGCAGGTGACTGGTGCTGTAACATGTTGAAAAGGACATGATTCTGCACAATATATGTCAAAATGATTGTGATCCTGCAACATATTCAAAAGATATAGCCATATGGTCAAAAAGTGTTTGTATCAAAAATACTTCAACTCATTGAGATAGAGTTTAAATAACTAAAGATTCCTTTCAAGCAGGTAACTTTTGCTGAAATATGTTGAAAAGGACATGATTCTGCACAATATATGTTAAAATCACTTTAATCCAGCATTACATTCAAAAGATGTAGCCATATGGTCAAAAAGTGTTTATCCCACCGAGTCGAAGCATTTTTGATACAGAGTGTAAGTAACCAAAAATTTCTTTCAAGTAGGTAACTGGTGCTAAAGTATGTTGAAAAGGACATGATTTTGCACAATATATGTCAAAATCATTGTGATCCTGCAACATATTCGAAAGCTATAGCCATATGGTCAAGAAGTGCTTATCTCACTGAGTTCAAGCGTTTTTGATACACAGTATAAATAACTAAAGATTCCTTTCAAGCAGGTAACGTTTGCTGAAAAATGTTGAAAAGGACATGATTCTGAACAATATATTTCAAAATCACTTTAATCCAGCAACATATTGAAAAGATATAGCCATATGGTCAAAAAGTGCTTATCTCACTGAGTTCAACATTTTTGATACAGAGTGTAAAAAACTTAAAATTTCTTTCAAGCAGGTAGCTGGTGCTGAAATATGTTGAAAAGGACCAGATTCTGCATAAGATATGTCAAAATCATTGTGATCCTGCCACATATTCAAAAGCTATAGCCATCTGGTCAAAAAGTGCTTATCTCACTGAGTTCAAGCGTTTTTGATACAGAGTTGTAATTGTCTGCTCTCACTACAGATCACAATGTCATCCGCAAACATCATGGTCCATGGGGACTCCTGTCTAACCTCATCTGTCAGCCTATCCATCACCATTGCGAACAAGAAGGGGCTCAGAGCTGATCCCTGATGGAGTCCCACCTCCACCTTGAACTTCTCTTTTACCCCTACAGTACACCGTACCAGTGTCTCAAAGCTAGCATACATGTCCTGCACCAGTCTAACATACTTCTCTGCCACTCCAGACTTCCTCATACAATACCAGAGCTCCTCTCTTGGCATCGTGTCATATGCCTTTTCTAGGTCTACAAAAACACAATGCAGCTCCCTCTGGCCTCCTCTGTACTTTTCTATTCGCATTCTCAACGCAAATACTGCATCTGTAGTGCTCTTCCTAGGCATGAAGCCATACTGCTGTTTACAGATGCTGACTTCTGCTCTCAGTCCATTTTCCACTACTCTTTCCCATAACATCATTGTATGCCTTTATTCTTAAAAATAGGCACCATCACACATTGTCTCCATTCTTCAGGCATCTTCTCACTCTCTAAGATCCTGTTGAATAATCTAGTCAAAAAATCTACTGCTGTCTCTCCTAGACACTTCCACACCTCCACAGGTATATCATCAGGACCAACTGCTTTTCCACTCTTCATCCTCTTCAATGCCTTCCTCACTTCACTTTTACTCATTTGTGCTACTTTGTGGTCTACAATAGTTACCTCTTCTACCCTTGCCTCTCTTTCATTTTCCCCATTCATCAGCTCTTCAAAGTACTCTTTCCATCTTCCCTTCACTGTTCTAGCATCTGTCAATACATTTCCTTAATCACCCGGACCTGTTGTACATCCTTTCCATCTTTATCTCTCTGTTTCGCCAACCTGTATAGATCATTCTCACCCTCCTTACTATCCAACCGAGCATACAAGTCATCATACACCCTTTTTTTTGTCTTTGCTACCTCTATCTTTACCTTTCGCCGCATCTCCCTGAACTCCTGTCTGTTCTCTTCAGTCCTCTCATTATCCCACTTCTTCTTCGCTAACCGCTTTCTCTTTATACACTCCTGCACTTCCTCATTCCACCACCAAGTCTCCTTATCTACTTTCCTTCCAGATGACAAACCAAGTACTCTTCTACCTGTCTCCCTGATAACACTGGGTGTTGTTGTCCAATCATCTGGAAGCTCACCCTGACCACCCAGACCCTTTCTCAACTCCTCCCTGAAAACCATACAACACTCCTTTTTCAGCTTCCACCACTTTGTCCTCTGCTCTGCCTTTGTCCTCTTCATCTTCCTTGTCACCAGAGTCATCCCACAAACCACCATCCTATGCTGTCTGGCTACACTCTCACCTACAACTACTTTGCAGTCACTGATCTCTTTCAGGTTACCTCGTCTATACAAGATGTAGTCTACCTGCGTGCTCCTACCTCCGCTCTTATAAGTTACCCTATGTTCCTGTTTTTTCTGGAAAAAGATATTCACTACAGCCATTTCCATCCTTTTTTGCAAAATCTACCACGATCTGTCCCTCTGCATTCCTATCCTGGATAACAAATCTGCCCATCACTTCTTCATCCCCTCTATTGCCTTCACCAACATGTCCATTGAAGTCTGCACCTATTACCACTCTCTCATTTCTGGGAATATTCTGCATCACTTCATCCAACTCATTCCAGAACTTCTCCTTCTCTTCAGATTCACATCCCACCTGCGGGGCATAGCCACTAACAACATTGAGCATCACACCTTCAATTTCCAATTTCAGACTCATAAGTCTATCTGACATTCTTTTCACCACTAGGACATTCCTTACAAACTCCTCCTTCAAGATAACTCCTACTCCATTTCTCATCTTGTCAGTACCATAATAGTACGACCTAAAGCCTGCTCCTAAGCTTCTAGCCTTACTACCTTTGCACCTGGTCTCCTGGACACACAGTATATCCACCTTCCTTCTCTGCATCATGTCAACCAACTCTCTACCTTCTCCTGTTATAGTCCCAATATTCAAAGTCCCTACTCTCAGTCCCAGGCTCTTTCCTTTCCTCCTCTCTCTCTGCTTCCGAACACACACTCCTCCTCTTCTTCTTGTTCTTGTTCTTCGACCCACAGTAGCCCAATTTCCATTAGTACCCTGTAGGTCATCAGTACCAATGGTGGTCGTTGTTAACCCGGTCCGCGACGGATCCGGTATGGTATAGTTATGGTTGAATCGCATGTTTGGTTTTGGCAAAAGTTTTACGCCAGATGCCCTTCATGACGCAACCCTCTGAATTTATCTGGGCTTGAGACCGGCACAGGGAGACACTGCTCCGTGCCCCCCCAAGGCAGGCTTGGAGAGACACAGGCCAGTGCCGCCCTGAGGCTGCATTACAGCATTGCCTAACAGAGACACAAATTATAAAACTGACAGAAGTTTGCCTGAACTGAGCCACCCACTTTCTGTTGACCTTGACAAACTACAACAACAGCAATATGATGATGACTGGCTCTTCTGGGTGGTCCTGCACAAAAGATGAACAAGCTGGCTCCCAGATGGAAAGGCCCCTATGTGGTCCTGCAGAGCATGAGCAATAATGGTTACCCAGGTGTTTCCCCCCCATGAGTTCCAAACTCTGCCAACAGAGGGAAGCAAAGTACCGGATTGTTAGTGACCGCCAGCCTCACTCAGAAGAAGAAGAAACCTCGCCTGTTCCGTTTGCCCTGCGTGCTACCCTCGGCGGGAGGTGTTGGATCGAATGAGTATTTTGATGTTACTAACTTACTAGAATCGAAGCACCAGAAGATTCGTCCAAACGATTTGTTAACCGAATCTTTTGAAGACTTGATAGCATTTTTCATCAAGGATCATCTCGATTCTCCACTTACTGTTATATCCTAACACACCATGGTTAGGTGAGGAAAAACTTGGGAGCATTATTTTATTTTCATTGCAAAACAAACCATCTAATGAAGCTGGCAGTGCTTAAATTGCATGAGAGGGACAAGAAATCAGAACTTTGTGTAACAGGAAGCAAAACTAGAATCCACACTGAGAATCTTGGATTTTACCGAATGTGACTGCATTCCCACGCTAGTTTATGTTTCTGTGATCAACTGACAATGTGATGTCACATAAGGGATATGATGTCCCTGAGAACTGTAATGTAGAAACATGGGATAAGTGTATGAAAGCTAAGTTGTTAGCAACTTTTTCTACATCAACAAGGGATTTAAGTGACGTCTTTGGAATAAGAATGGAATAATAGATCTAGAGGACTGGAGGACGAGATTAAAGATCAACTGTTGGTTAGTGAACTGTTCGGTCTGTGACGTGATTCGGTTCATTTGCTCGATTTCCACAGTTCGTTTATTTGACGCAACATTCAGCACAAGTCACAACAGCTCATGCCCGACACACCAGACGGCTTCAGACGGACGCGGAACATGGATCCGAACACAACTATCCTCCGGGTGAAAAGGAAAAGGGGCACCGACCCCGCAGATGCACTGCTGCTGGCGTGCAAACGGATACGGCCGGAGACCTCGCAAAACACCGGGGAGACGGTCCCGGAGCCTAATGAAGCCGAGGTGGAAAACTCTGTGTTCAAACTCGTGGCCACCGTAGCGACTCAGGTGAGAGGCCCGCGTCGGCTAGCAGAGTCGGCTAATGTTTTCGTCGCGTGCCGCGGAACCTGTCTCGGTGAATTGAGGAAATTTAGCGAGGCATTGTAAACAGCGGGTTGCTGAAAAGGACTCTCCGACAAGACGCTCGAATTTTATCCGACAGTGTGACGATTGTTACGTTTTAACGGCCCGCTGATGCTCACTGTTAGCATAGCGCCGCGGGTCGTCGCTGCGCTCTTGTGGCGTCTTTGAACACCCCCGACGTCAATACCCCGAACTTAATTCCAGACTCGAGTAGCGTCATCTTAATGTTTACCGTCATGTCAAGCCCACTATTCTGCTTGAATTCGCGTAATCCAATCTGAAGTGGTATTATTTGATTTCGGCCCTGGTTCTAGGGCAGGTTTTTTGCGTTTATTTTCTGTGAGAATTTCCAACTCGCTGCTTGGAACCTTGGAATGTTTGAGGGGAGAACTTGTCTTTGCAACAATTTTATGTATGGATATTCGCGTTTAAAGATGAATTGCGGTCCTCAGATACTGAACATGATTAAACATAACTGAGCTGCACTCTACTCCGTAGTAAAATTGTTTTACTCTAAACCTACTTACTGGTTCTCCAATGATTTGTTGTCATGTCAACTATGATATGTATCATGTGTTTTGATATTTCCAACCCAATAATAACCTCTGCCTTAACCAGGAAACCCCAGTCCAGACGCAGGTGCGGCAGGCTCTGGCCCGTCCACGCACAGCTCACATCCTCCGTCCGCCCGCCACCAGCTCTCAGCAAATCATCGGGGACCTGAGGAGCACCAAGTGGAGCACTCGGAGGGAAGAGCGCTACAGAATACTATCAAGCCACCGTCCCGGCTTGTTGATTCCAGCCAGACCACCAACTCCCCAGGAAGAGGATGCTGAGGGTCTGGGGCAGGATGCCAATGATGAAGACAAATGTTGGGGTCTTGGTGAAATTCAGGTGGTTGATATTGTCCATGAGGACATGCAGGACCCTAACAAGTCACCTGGAAAGGTGAGCTCTTCATCCCGGATGGCTTTCTGTTTTTACCTCAGTCATTGAACTTAGTGACCCCTTTGAAAAATAATCAATCACAGGCTTTTTCTCAGTTATAAGAAGACATCTTTTAACATCCTTCACCAGATTGGCAGTTCCAGGTTTTGTGGCTTATACTCAGCAGCAATAATCCAATCTTTATCATGAAGTTGCCTTGTACCTTCAACAGTGTACAGACCTATTAACCCTTGATGTCTTTTCTTTCTTTCTTTCTGTCTTTTTCTTTCTTTCTTCCTTTCTTGTCTTCAAATGGCGTGCTGGTTATTAAAAGTGCTGTGGAATTAATGTATTCCCTGTAGACGCAGCTCTCTGACCCTGAGGAGATCCTCTGCAACAACACCAAGATGCTGCGGGAGCGTCTGAGTATCTCTGGGCCTAGGGCAGTGGAGGACGAGCGGGAACTGGATGATGACTATGTCTATGACCTTTACTACCAGGAGACCGTGACACCGGGCTGGATCCAGGACATTCTTTGTGTCAGGGCCTATGCCGACGAGGGAGAACTGGTGTGTTTTGATGGATGGATGGATGGATGGATGGATGGACGGACAGATGAATGAGTGCTGAGTCTTGAGTGAGTGAATTTAAACGTTGGCAATAAGAAGTGAAAAGAATAGCACTGAGATCTTCTATCCCAAACACAGATTATTAAATTCAGATTAACTCTAAATGTAGCTCCTCCATCAACATTTCAAATGTTAGGTTAATAATTTTGATAAACACTTTAAGTGGTTCAAATAGATTAGGGTTTCAGTCTTTAACAGTAAAGTGCACGAAGGAGGAACAAAATGCAACAAAACCTCAAACTGAAGGGAATGTTCCAGAACCCTTGTTTCTTTCCTCTGTTAAGAAGTAACATACAATCAATCCCCTCAAATATGAAACCCTATTGAACTACACAAGAACCAGCAGTGACTTAAATATCACCCAGATTTATCTTACTCTCAGGTACCTGACATGGTGGTCCATGAAGAGGAAGTCTATGAAGATGAGGATGATGAGAACGAGGAAGGCAACTGGAGGAACGAATACCCCGATGAAAAAAGCGACTCCGACAGCGACAGGGAGGAGCGTTACGGTGGTATGTCAGCGGTTGGATGTCAACCGTACAACAAGTTTAAGATAAGATATACATTAATGATCCCCATAGGGGGGATTCTTTTGTCACAGCAGTGCAACAACGGCCATATAAATAAATATGAGTATAAATATATATAAGAAAGACAAAAGATAGCAAAAGACATCCACAGACAAATAGACAGCGGGGTGAACAACAAGAACGATAAGATTAGTCAGTAGAATGTGGGGTGAAAAGGGGGATAGCAAGGATAAGAATCGACAATTAAAATGACAAAAATAAACATGATGCGAGTTGAGTGACACCAACAAAGATGAAAAAATAGACGAAGCAGTTAGGGCACAACACCTGCGAATGGGTTAGGTAGTGATGTTGTGGTACCACAGATGCACTACCAGCTGGGTCAGAGGTTTGTGCTGTCCAGACTGCTGTTGTAGGATATGAAGGTAGGTGCTGTGTAAGAGGAGGATACAGAGAGTAGGGTTAGATGGAGAAGGTTGATTGCTGTGGCGACCCCTGAAGAGAAAAGCCGAGAGAAGAAGACAGTTTGTAGTCTGATGGCCATGGGCACAAAGGAGCGCCTGAAGTATTCAGTTCTGCACTGGGGTAGGAGGAGCTGTTGGCTAAATAAGCTGGCTATCAGCTACAGCTCATCGGGCAGGATTCTCCAGGATATTGCTCAGTTTGTCCTTCACCCTCCCCATTGCCACTGATTGAAGATGGTCCAAGCGGGCTTTCCTCACTAGCTTGTTGAGCCTATTGACCTCACCAGTCCATGTACCACCCCAGTAGCACACTAACGGAAGAAGAGTTCGCTGGCTACCATAGACAGGTAGAGGGTCTTGAGGAGCCCGCTACAGACCCCAAACGACGAGTTTGTGTTATCTTTGTATTTGATAGTTTCCACCCAGATTGAGGATCTGAATAATCTGTCAGGGAGAAAGAACAGGACACTGTCAAAAGTAGCTCGAGTATCCAGTAATCTGTGGTGCCTCTTTGTAGGTTACTGGGAGGAGGAGCACTCCTACAGCCGCCGCAGCTGGCAGTGCTACCAGAGGGAGGTGCTGGATGAGCTGGGCTGCCGCAGTGACCAAGACGATGAAGATGAAGACAAAGGGAGCAAATATGATTCAGACTGACCACTTCCCTAACACACGGGTGCGATGATCTCAGAAAGACCCTCTTTGCAAATGACGCTGTTCTCTGTCTGTGTGTCAAGAGTATGGAGGGAAAGAGCGTGTGGAAACAGTTGTGTAGCATTCCCCCAAATAAACACATTCCCAATTCAAGTTGCTTAATGTGCCAAGATTTGAGTTCCTCGAACATTTCAGCTTTACTGTTTGCACATGTGTGACCCTGCACACACACACTTGCCCTCTTTCTACTACACAGATGGCGGTCGGCGTTATTTCCAGCAGTTTATTTTTTAATCTGGTGGAGTGAATTTGTGTGTGTTCACAGTGGATGTGTGTTTAGATGTGATGCTTTGTGCTGTTACTCCTCCGTTAGTCATGTCGTGGGCTGTGTGCGTTTGAGACACTTGGAGTGTTTGCATTTTGTGCATGGTAGCGCCTGTATGTACAACTGTGTGTATTAGATTTTTGCAAAATGTGAAAGCGTGGTGTGTAATTTTGTTGTGTGTGGGTTTGGTTCCTCCTTTTGGAAGGTTGGGTTGTTTCTCTTGAATGCTTGTTGAATTAAGACTTTTTGTAAATATGTAGATGTGTATAAAAAGCTTTGAAAATAAGTAATTCTTCGCAATTTCTTTCCAACACAATGGATTAGAAAGCTTGGTGTAATGGATTTATGACTTATAACCAATGGCCGCAAATTATCAGTAAACTGAGTTGGGGGTTTTTCCCCCCAAACATCCTTCAAAATCAGGAAAAGTCCCAGAATCCACAGAGAGCAAACTCAAATTCACTTTCCCCAAGTCTGACTTGAAACGGATGAAATTGAGGTTTCAATGTTAAAATGGTAGTTCTTATCAAATGTACAGAAGGACACCTGAAATTTAGTGGTCAAAACTCACCCAGGGAAGCTATCCACTGTAGAACCTGTGCAAACTGGTGGAATGTGGGTGGAGAAAAGATCTGGGTAAGAGAATTGTGAGCTGCCTCGAAGGAGGTCTAGAGGGAGACCAAAGTGGAGGCTTATGGATCGTGGGAAAGAGGACAGGAAGTGAGTTGGTGAGAGCAGAGGTAGACTGAGGTAGGTGATTGGCTGGGACCCTGAAGGGAGCAGCCAAAGGACAAGGCAATGCTTCCTGGGGTGAAAGTTTCATTAACAGAAATAAGTTTAGAAACAAGACAACTTAAGTCATGTTTCTTGAAAAGTCCAACATGCAAAAGAGTTCAGAGTTTAAATTGGTATCTGTTAGGACCTAAATCATCAGACAAAAGTTAAACTATATGGCAGTGGGGTTTTTATCATACACATTTAAAATTATCAATAATAGAAATAATACTAATAATAATTTATCCTTCATTATTCCCTCATGGAGAAATTCGATCTCTGCAAATAACCCATCATGGATGACCCATTAGCAGTAGGCTGCCGTATTATAATCAGCCTCTGATCCACATGACCTTCATGACCCTTTATCTGTTTGTATAGTCTGTGCAGGATTAGACCACTAGGATCCAACAAATTTACCCTCTGGATGGAATGACGGGTGCAGGAGGAAGTTTTGGAATTCTGGATTTATTTCTGGTGTAGATGCAACAACACATGCCTTTGAAAATCCAAACCTCCTGCATTGTGGTGCTAATTGAAAATTACTGTAAGTATGGTTACAGAACACTCTAGGGCACTGTCTGTTTTCCAGTTTCATTCAAAATACCTGCTGTTGGCACACAGATCCAAAGGTCTGCTTCCAAATGGAAAATATCCCTTTGACCCAAACCACCACAGAGAAACTGAGTAGCAAACATGTCTAATAGAAATGTAGCATCGTTGCCTGAATTAACAGGTAGTAAGAGATGAGGTTAGCTGCTGGTGAAGATCAGATTTTCCCAAAGTTGAAAAAGAGTGAAAAGAGGGAAAACAAAATCTGTAATCAGCCACAAAAAGGTTTGGTTTCTTTTTCAATTTGTTAAATAAACAATAAATGAAAACTAAAGTTTGAGTCTCAAATCAAACAGCAGGTTGAGTCGACAGGTCACTGATTTAATCCAGATAAAAACAGTTCAGTCCACGCAAAACATGGGTGCATGACAAGCAGATCAGTACCAGATCGCCTGAAAAATCCCAGGAGCAACTTTCAAGGTAGGCTACTTGACAGAGATCAGGAATCTATTGGCTGAATAATCGAAACACCTGTACAGCAGAAGAGTTTCCATGTCTAGCGAGGAGAAAATTCCTGGCAGAATCTCCAGGTCAGCAAACTGGAGCCGCGAATCTTCAGCATCCTTGCAGCAGACACATCCAGGCTAGTCCACCTTGTCCATCTCCGTCAGAACACAGAGGCAGCTCAATTGAGTCCAGTGGGTTAAACAACCTGCAGGAACAGATAGTCTGGAGGGAATGCTGAGGAAACATGAAGTCAGAGAGACGTCAGACTCACGCAGCAGCTTGGTGATGACTGGCGGCCGCTTGGCCTCAGGGAGGTGGACTCCCAGGAAATAGATGGGGACACCGGACAAGGCGATGGCAATCCCAATCAGGGAGTTGACAGTGTCACTGTAAAGGGGAACGGCCACCAGAAAAATGGCACAGAGACAGAAGAGCAGCGGAAAACAGAGGGACAACTGGAGGAGGAGACCCACAAACAGACGACAAGACAGGAAGTAGAACAGAAATGAAGGGAGAGAAAACAGATTTAGAGATTACAAAGTCTAAGAATGAGACAATTTCAAAATCATAATTAGTTGACCTTTCTTCGTTGACTTTTTTCCAATTGAAATACTTTGTTGTTTATGTCAATGACATTGCAATGTATAGTAAAGTGGGGAGCAGGTAAGGTTGGAATACGTGTGTGAACGAGAAGAACCCAAGGGGAACAGTGGGTCTATAGGGGGAGATACAGAAGGTGGAGGAGTTTAATTACCAAGGGTCAACAGTCCAGAGTAATGGAGAGAGTGGAGAAACGTGTTCAAGCAGATTGGAATGGGTGGGGGAAAGTGTCAGCAGTAATAAGAGTACTAGAGGACAGGTGGAGAAGAGAGGGTGAGACCTGGTGGCAGCAGACATGAAGATGTGGAGGCTCTCCTTGTAAGTGAGGAGGATGGAGTGGATCAGGAATGAGTCCATCAGAGGGACAACACATGCTAGATGTTCTGGAGAAAAAGTCAGACTGAGATGGTTTGGACAGGGACAGAGGGGGGATGGTGAAGACCTGGGTAGAAGGATGCTGAGGTTGGAGCTCCAAGGCAGGAGGTCTAGAGGAAGACCAGAGAGGAGGTTTATGGATGGAGGGAGAGAGGGATATGAAGTTAGATGGAGTGAGAACGAGAGGCTATAGAGGAGAGGGTTTGATGGAGGCAGGTGATTGGTGTGGTGACTTCTGAAGGGAGCAGCCCAAAGGAGAAGGAGACAACTTTGTTTTCTGAGTCCCTTGGATCAGGTCTTGACATTTGCAGGTAATTACTCTACTTGAAAATGGTCAGGCAGAAAAAGGTGAGCAATTAAGTGAAAACACTTTTACATTCATGACAGAACACTACATTGAGGGAACATGTGTATGTTCCCTCGATGTAATAGACATAAAATGTACGAATACAGGCCTGAAGAGAGGACAGTGCCCCCTACCTTCAGTGGCCGGTGGCGGTCTGGCTCCTTCCAGCGCAGGAAGATCTGACCGGCCACCGATAGACCCATGAAGAACCAGTAGCTGAAGCTGTAGTAGTTGATGAGCTGGAAGACGTCATCCACCGTCAAGTAGATCAGAGACATAACACACTGAAGAATGAAGAAGAATAAGAAAGTAGAATAAGAATGCAGGAGAAGAATGAAGAAGAGGATGACACTTTTTGAATATTAGCTGTCATAAAGGAAGTCCTGACAATTTAAAAATAAAAGGCCTTTTAGATTAACAATAGAAGCTTTGATTCACAAATAAAATCCCCACATTAAAGATGAGGGCAGGGACCGGGGTGAATCTCTGAATGTGGATCATGGACAGAGCATCAGGGAGGTGGCCCTCCCGAGAACCCACGAAGAACAACCTGGAGACATGGGTGTATTTGGGTCAGAATTAAGGTCAGGATAAAAGTTAGGGTTAGGGTAAAGGTCTTACTAAGAATTGAGTTCAGTGTCAAGGTTAGATTTAAGGTCATGGTCAGGATTAAGTCCTTAAAGTTCACCAGCTTTCATTCATTTGAATAGAAAAGTATCAGAAAATGTGCCTTCAAATCAGCAGGAAATGATTAAATCAAACAATGGTAATGCAAAAGATCTCAGTCTGAGCTGTTAGTTTTCAGATGAATTAAACTTTTGAAAGGAAAAAATTAGAGATTGAATTTTTAACCCCAAAATGGAAATGATAATGTTTCCAGATGGTTCAATCCATGAAAAGGGATATAATCAATGAACATATTGTCAATCAGTAGAAGTGAATTCCAAAGGAGTGTGTGTTACACTCCTGCTCCTCCACCCCAGGCGATGGTTCAGCGCTCCACCTGGACGCGGCAATGATGGAGGCGTTGAGACCACCATAGCAGGAAAGCGCCACGGCGATGGGGATGATCCAGCTCATCACACCCAGAGTTTGGTCTGCAAAGGTCTGTATCAGAGACGAGTCAGAATCACCGAAATGAACCCAAAGGAGACATGGAAATAAACACAGATCGGCTCCTGTTCTTCCATGGCAAATGTCCAAAGTCCACATTCATCCTGATCTGACTGTCCTGCATGCTTTTATTACAACTTGTTTAGATCACAATGAGGTTTCTGCAGGACCCTGCACCCCGCAGACAGGAGCACACCTCCCTTCACTGGCTCCCAATGTGTCACAGGATCTATTTGAGCTCTCTGATCTCTGTCACCCCTGCAGCCTCAGGTTCCCTGAGATCAGCTGATCTTAGCAGCCCCTAAACTCTGAGTCTCGAAGCTGCCACTGGAAAAGCCAGAGCCACAGTAGTTCAATCCCTTGCTCTTCCTGTCTCCATCCCTAAGTGTCTTTTGCTCCTACTGGGGGTCAAGTTAAGCGCCTCGCATATCAGCTCCACCACCATTGGTGTGTGAGTGTAAAAGGAGTGAATGCCACCCTGCGTAAAGGTGATGAAAGCGCCAATTAGTGGAGCCCATTAGATATTTTAAATGTGTTTCATCAACAAAAATGGAGTGGACCGGAAACTTAAAACATAAAGTAAAACTGCACTCCCATATAACTGCAATTCAGTCGCACTTTTTTGCAGTTGGCAGTTGCACAATGAGATATCTTTATATTTATTTATCTGAAAATGTATATTTCACCGCTGTAGCATTTTTTTCTCTGTACATACAACCCACTCCTGCTATTTAACTGCACTGCCATCAAACTGCTGGTGTTTACTGCTATAAATACATACTATACATCGACCTGCACGTTTATGTCTGGATAATGCAAAGATGTTGCCTATGCAAACAAAATTTTGTTCTGTACACACCTGCTATGTACAGAATGACAAAAATTCTGTCTAAGTCTAATAAATGCATCACACCACCAAACTGATTGTCACCTTTTCTTTTCAATCATTTTTGTTTTTTAATTATTTCCCTTTTGCAACTTATTTCCCTGTTCCCTGCTTGTTTAAAGTACATTTGAGTTTTGGAGGGTAAAGTGCACTCACTTGTCCAGTCAGATTTCTAACAATGTCCCCGTCATGTTTTTACTTTGAAAGTGTTCAAAATAATATAGATATATATATTTGAGCCCGACAGAAGAACTTCGACACACACAAGCAAGAATTCTCTCGCATTGGAGGGAGGAAGAAAGATGTAAAGATAAAACCTGGGAGTCTATGGAACCGATTCTGCTGCAGAATAAAAAAGGGACTGGATTTGTAGTGATGAGGGCCTGTTTTTCTCACCACCGCCACAGCATCACTGTCCAGGATGGCACTGATGTCCAGGACAGTGTAGTACGCCACGTTGGTCAGGATATAGATGACGGTGACGATGGGCATGGAGATGGCAATGGCGAGGGGTAGGTTCCTGGGAGCAAGAGGGCAATAGTCACGAAGGGACTTTTGACATGTGTGAAGGAAGGGATTATCAATAAACTGCAGGAATACAGAATGTTTGGCTATTGCATAGATGAGAGGTTTCAAGATGGAACCTGGAAGCGAAGGACTGGATAATTAATCAAGGTTCTTCTGTCATTACCTCAGTAGCACTATCACAGAGGACTCTAGATGTGGAAATGGGATCAAGAGGACTGCACCAGCCAGATAAGCTTTCTGAAGACTGGAGAACATCCTAAGCAGTTCAGGACACGGATCTTGGGCTTCATGCTACAGTTCCTATGTTTAGCTTAAAGTAAATCTTAATCAATAAAATCTGAAATCCTGCCTATTCTCATGTCCCATGTTGCAGGTTCTGGGCGGGGGGGGGGTGTCTGGATCTACTGCAGCCCATCACCAGGGGTCCACAATTGTTATTTCCTTTTATGAATAATAAAGCTATTGATGTATCATTTCAGCTATTAGCATGTAACTGTTAGCGCAAGTGTCATCATTAGTATCAGATAATTTCCGCGTGTCCCTGCCAGCCATCTCTTTCACACTCCTGCTTTCTATCTCTCTGTCTTTCTCTCTTTTTACCCCAACCAGTCAAGGCAGAACGAAACATTAAGCTGGGACCTTTTTGAGGTTTCTGCACTGGTAAAAGGCAGTTTCCTCGCTGTTGCTGTCTCCAAGTGCTCGCTCCTGGGGGAATGTTTGATTTCTGTGGATTATCTGAAAGAGTGTGGTCCAATCCTGCTGTACATGGAAAGTGTCATAAGATGACTAGGTCGGGATAGAAATAAAATCTGACATGATATGAAGAAGCATTTGGAAATTTGTGACATGGTTCCCGTCACCATGGTACTGAAGACAGAGATCGATAAAGCGAGTGACCACAAAGATGGTGCAACAATGAGCTGTAACAGACAGGAAGCTAATCTGCCAGATAAGGACCAAGCGGATGAGATGGGCCGTGGGTTGAGAAAGAACAGCTTGGAAAACCTGGCATTGATGGGGAAATTTGAAGAGAAAGAAGCAGAGGAAAGTGGATGGGGCATCGAGAACAAAAGGAAGCAGGACTGACAGGAGGGCATAGGACAGAGTTGTGGCAGACTATGATCAATTATCTCTGAGGATTGCACCTGAAGTGAGAGATTAATCCATTGATCCATCCATTTATGTATTTACGCACTTTACCTTTCAGGGTTTTTGATCTCCTCTGTGACAAAGTTGAGTGTGTCCCAGCCCGAGTAGGAGAAGAGGGCGGAGTAAAGAGCCAGTGCCACGTCGCCGGGATCTCTGGAGGAACCCTGAAAGGCTGCGTCAAAGTTGGTTGAGTAGCCTGTTTGAGACGCACAACAGGGACAGAGTTTGAGCTTGCTTTAGATGGACTGAAACAGAACAGGGCCAGCTCTAGGACGGGGCCTTTTTCTGGAACCTGTTTTTGAAGCAAATATAATTTTCAGGATGAAATAGCTCAGACTCAGGATCGGAGGACTTCACATGAAGTTGCAGTCTCATGTTGACATCACCCAGCTTCCAGCCAATTACCAGCCAACCTATCTCATACGGGACATATACAACCCACTCAGCTCTCCTGTGACTCTGTACTCTGTGTTCTGAGGATTAGCTGACTTTACTGAACAGGATGAAGATTTTCATGTTCATTTATCCATGGCAGTTAGAAACATAATATATGCTCTCCAACACCACTCACCCTGGCACAGTTTGACCAAACCAGTGATGATGACAACCACCAGGGCAGCCACCTTGGCATAGGTGAAGACATCCTGCACGCGGGTACCCCACTTCACATATGCGGCGTTGATGAATGTCAGCAGGCCTGGGATGGTTTACAAAGATATTCTGTACCCTGGAACAAAACCCAGTCTTGGACCCAAAACCTAGAAGCTGACCCCCTGACTCACATAGGCATGCAGCAGCAATGAGCCTTGCGGCAGCATACGGTGGTTCACAGGTGGGGAAGAGCGGCTGCACCAGGTAGTTGGCGAAGGTAATGGCAATGACGGCTTGACTGGTGGGTTCGATGATCAACAAGGACGTCCACAGGCGAATGAAGGCGATAAAGCTGCCAAAGGACTCCAGGATGTAGGAGTACGATGCCCCCGACTTGGTGATGGTGGTGCCTAGCTCAGCGTAGCACAGGGCCCCCACCACAGAAAACAGGCCTCCGACAGTCCAGATGACCAGCGACATGCCATAGGAGGCACTGTAGAGCAACACACCTTTTGGGGAGACGAAGATGCCTGAGCCGATCATGTTCCCCACAATCAGACTGATGCCATTAAGCAGCGAGATCTCCTTCTTTAGCTGAATGGTCTCCTGCTGTGGCTCCACCCCATGGGATGAATGAGCGTCGTTCAGCCTCTTGGCGTCCTCCTGGTCATCCATGATGGCAGCACTTTAGGACACAAGAAGGAGCTGAGGAACCAACAGGGGTTCCTTTCTAGGTTCCTGGGTGACAGGAAGAACAGTGAGTCCATGACAACCATCCTCCGTTGATCCTTCAAAAATAGTCATCCTTTGACAATCCTCCATAACATCTCAACAGTTCTTCACTAATCTCTTAATAATCCTCCAATAATCCCTCAATAATTCCCCATTAATCCTTTAATAATCCTCCATTAACAATCCTCAACAATCCTGAATGAATCCCTAAATAATCCTCTGTTAAGGCTTTGATAATCCTTCACTAATCCCTTAAGAGTCCTCCAATAATCTTCCATAAACCTCATCAAACTACCAGTAGTCCTTCAATAATCCTCAAATGATCCTTCATGAATACTTTACTGATCTGCCATTAATCCTTTTTATATAATCTTCCAATAATCCCAAAATAATTACTCATTAATCCTTCAATAATCCCTCATGAATTCTTCACATACAACAACAGGGAAACATTCAGTTTGACAGTGGCTTGAAATCAATCAATGCACATCTTGACAATTTATTCAAAAATCTCTGCCAGATGTGTCGTTTCACTCTGTCCTTCTCCTGCTGTCATATCCATGTTGTTTTCCTAAACATTTATTCACATTTTCACTGACCTTAACAAGGAGAACTAAAATCAGTGAACATTCAGAAAAAGTAATGAATACAGTGACCAAACCTGAAACTGAAGAAAGTAAACACTGGAATCTTGGCAAAGCAACCAAGATTAGAGTTTCACGAATGTGAAACAACATCCCCACTTCTGCTACAGTCTGTGCATGAAATCCTCATAATCTCAGATTAAGCAGATAATTCCCCGGTGTTTTATATCACTGAGACGTCATGAAGTAAAACTAAGGACCATCATCCCTCAGAGAGCTGTGAAATTTACACTGGGGTACCAAGGGGAAAAAGATCACACACACACACACACACACACACACACACACACACACACACACACACACACACACACACACACACACACACACACACACAACACAACACAATACACCGAGACTCTTTTCACTCTCTTTCCATTCTTTTCTGATTTTACAGACTTCTTTGAATATGACGTCAGTTGAGCACGCACGCACGTACAAACAAACACACACAGATACACACACGAGATGTGCTAATGTGAGATTCAGTCATTGTATCATGTTCGTGAGTGTGTGGATGTTCATGTGTATTTAGTAATTAATGTGTTTGTTTCTGTCAGTATATGTGTTGATGTCTGCGAGTGTGTGTGTTTCTGTTGCAGGATTTACATAATTCCTGGATTTTATTTTCATAAAGCCACTCTCAAAATGGGCGACCTAAATTGAACAAAACAGTAAACAAAACCCTAAGAGAAGAAGTGATAAGAAAACCTGGTTGAATGTTTCGATCTTCCATCACATTCACTCTCTCTCTCTAACACACACACAAACATGCATACACACACACGGCGATGGCCCTCGTGGATTCATATCAAAGCTGACAAAAGAGCTTTCAAAAAGTTCAGCTAAAACGTTCTCAGACTGCTTACTGAGCTGCCGAAGAATAGATATCCATCGGTAGATGCATCACATCATCAACATGGAGACAGATGAAGATCAGATTGTGTGTGTGTGCGAGTGAGAGGGAGATAGAGAGCGAGATGAATAGTCGTAGTTTATATTTATCACACTTGCATGAATAGTATAGCCGGGGACCAAGTCCCTTCGGGATCACTCTCGGCATGACACCGGGATCATGACAGGGAGCGTTGCAGCGATACGTCATTATCAGAATTGGTATTTTAGAAACTCCGACCCGCCGTCGCCAGTCAAGAAGCTTACAGAACGTTCAACGTGGTTTCCTCTTGAAATTTTCAAAATAAAATTCGCTCGATTGACGGAATTCGTCGGATCTAAGCGGCTCGGCGGAGACGAGAATAAAACGTTGATAAAGACATTACCTCGTCATTTAAAATGTCCTTCAGACACAGGTGGCTTTTTAAAGCCGAGCCCGGTCTGTCCTTCACAGTAATCCAACTTCAGCTGTGAACAGCCGCGGGTCGGACCTCCGCTCGCACCTCAGCTAGCTTAACGCGGCTACAATGCCAACGGCTCTTGCCTTTGGTCCCGCGGCTGCCGCCGACCCGGGCTCCATCCGGCGCCCCGCCCGGTCCCCGAGCTTCTCCCCCGTCTTACCGACGCCAGTCGCCCCCTTCCGATGGACGGTCGTGACTGCCGGCCGACACGGTGTCCTCCCGGCGTGGAGCATCCGCACCTGCAGACCAGTGGCTCTTGCGGCTCGGTGACGTCACACGCCGGCGGTCGCGCCGGGATCCACCGCCGGCCGCCTGTTGGTTTCCTGGCGAAAAACAGCCTCTGGCTTTTCCAGCCCCCCCGGCCTGGTCTAAAAACAACCCCCCGAGAATACACTGTTTTTTTTTACTGAAGAGGAAGTTCACTTTCAGCTTTGGTGTCACTTTCTCCACATGTACCAGACATCCAGAGGAATGGAGAAGACATTTCTCACGATCCCAGAGTTACACAAAATTAACAAAAATAAAGGGTCAAAAGTGCACAGTAAACTTTAATCTATAAAGTGGACGCAGATACAATATACTGGTACTGATGCGAAAGGATGACGGAAGTTCAACAGCATAAAAACTGAAATGTAAAAATATGTAATTTGAATGCAGAGTAGCAGCAGAGGGTTCTGTACAGTTCTGTGCAAAACCAGCCAGTAATACCATACAATGGTGGCATGATGATCGCAGATGAGAAAATGAAGTGGATTTAAAAGCATAAATATGTCAGTATATATTATATCATACAATGTCGGCAGGATGGATCTCAATGTAACAAAAATAGCAATAGTGGACAATCACTCATTGAAAATGATCGATTTAATAATCAACACAAAGCTAAAGATGACATTGATAGTGGATTGCAAATTTTCTTGGTTAATTTTCGGGGTGAAGAACATGGAGGATTTCAAGCAGGGTCAGCAATCCAGAGTAATGGAAGAGGTAGGAGAGGAGGACGAGGAACAACATGTGGAAGCATGTTGGGACAGGTGGTGAAAAGAGTATCTTGAAGGGTCTTTATTTTTAAAATTGATCCACCTTTGTTTTTGTGTTTTTTTAATCTCAGTGTGGATTTCCTAGTTAAATAATTTTCAAGCCTGTTCTAGCTGAGAAGAGCAGCGGCACATTTAAATCACAACTAAGACATGGTTCTCCTGGAGAGTGAGGAGGAGAGAGAGGATCAGGAATGAGTCCATCAGAGGGACAGCACATGTTCAATATTCTGGAGATAAAGTCACACTGAGATGGTTTGGATAGGGACAGAGGAGGGCTGGTGAAGACCTGGGTACAAGGATGCTGAGGTTGGAGCTGCCAGGCAGGAGGTCAAGAGGAAGACCAGAGAGGTTTATGGATGGAAGGAGAAAGAACACTTTGTTAGATGGCGGGAGAGGATGCAGAGAGGGTTCAATTGAGGTAGATGATTGGTTGTGGTGACCCTTGAACGCAGCAGCTGAAGTTAATTTAATCTGCAGTAATCCCAGTGTCACAGAGGACACCGCCTGTCCCGTGCTCCAGAGAAACATGCATGCATTGAGGTGACCGGCTGTGTGAGATGGAGGTGTGTGAAGGGCGGCTCGCAATTAGAGTGGGGCTGCGAGGAGCACGAGGTCAGAGGTTGAGAAGTCTGAAAGGGTTTCATGTTGATGTCAGTGACGTGAGGCACAACGACAAGCCAGGGAGGAGGGAACCAGGGATGCACGGACAAGATACAAAAACAAGTGTCTTTTGGTGAAAAGTAGATCAAAAGGCAAGGTGGGATAATTGTTTCAAAACTCAGAAATGAATAGCTTTATAGCACGACCGGACACAGGACTGATATTAGATGCAAAATGGAGGGATGTGGAGACAAACAGGAAATCAAGACGTCAAGTTCAATCATGTTGTTTTCAGTCTTCTATAATCCTTCATTTGGAGATAGACAATGACAGACATCTGTCCACATAGATCTCTTGTTTAGATCAATATCTCAAGGGCCTGCGTAGCTTGGGGGTTAGAGAGGCTGTTCTTGGACCGGTCATGTCGTTGGTTCGGTTCTCGGCTGTCGAATTGAGCAAGACACTGAACCCCCAACTGCTCCCTCTGGCGCTGTTACTTAGCTGCCTTCTGCTCATGGTTCATCCATGATGGGTTAAATGCAGTGGTCAAATTTTGCTGATGTTGTGTATCATGCATAACTGAATGTGACAATAAAGGCATTTCTTCTTCAATAAGCAAACCCGGCCCCCAGTCACTGAAAATGAACACTCATCTTGAAAAAGAGATTTATTTAATAATTCTGTTTGGATCCATAAAATGAAAACAACCTCAAATATAAAAAATATTACCAGTGACACAGAGAACAAAAAGTGCAAAAATCACAGTATCTAAATTCTCAAGTTGAGTCATATCAGTCATATGTGATCTGCGGCAGAATTCAAACCTCATTGTTTTTTGCTTTGCTTTCGGATACAGCTGGTATACACGGTTATTCCTTGTAGCTCAGATTTGACTGAACAGCTTATATTACCCATGACAAATCCTGGGATGTTCATCAATTTAATACCAGTACAATAAGAACCACATATTTTATTTTTTATTTTTCTGCTGTACATTTGTGTACAGCATTTGTGTACATCTGTACATTTTGTGTAGTGTCTGCCAGTGAATTTTAGAATCACTCATTGGTCCAAGTTAAACAAGAATACTAATTATCTGAATAAAGTTCATGGAATGTTTGCCGTTTCCATGCATGAGAAGGGAGACAAGGTATCCCCGGGAGACAAAAGTGACATTTGACGGATCAGTGCGAACAGTGTGGGAAAGTACAGGGGACACAGTGGCAGACGCAGAGTCTCAGTTGTCAGTCAGGTTCAAGACTTTAGCCCTTAGTTATGTGCCAGTAATTGGGCCTAAACTTGAATGATGGCTTGCTTTTGGCTTCCCTTAGCTGACACAGTACAGCAGCATGATTACAACAACAGAATGAATTTGTGCTTTAAAAATAGGAGTATTATGAGCAATAACAAATTCCAGCAGGACAAAGCACTCTCTCCCGGCCTGTCAAACATTCCTACTTCAGTCTGTCGTACCTTTAAAGTACAGGTCAATTCATCCTGCCCCTTTCTTTAGTTTCAAGGCCAACAGCTCTGAAACATCCATCTACAGCCGACGTTTGAGTGTTGTTTATCGGAGCGACACATGTCTTGAAATATGTTCTACCAAAATGTAGCTTTTGCCTGAGGCTGGTATCTAAACTGGCTGTGGTGACTCCTCTCCACTAATAATCTTAAGTGCTACTTCAAAGTCTACAAGACACACTGACAGCCAGAAGAGTCTAAAATAAAAGCTTATCTATGGCTAGAAACAGAGGCACTTCCCTAACAAAGCTAGGTCAGTCAAACAAATGGAGGTGATTTCAGAGATGCAGTGACCGGGTTTAAGTGAGGCTCAATCACAAGCCCTCCGATGAGGACTCAGTGACTCCTGGGGGTCAGAGGTGGGGGTGAGGGTAGCAGGCTCCAGGACTGGCTGACTTACTGAGTGATGTCGCCAATCTGTCCCACTGACAGCGGCAAGCCTGGAATGCTACATGCTCTACCTCTTCTCCTGGGCCTGCAGCATGTGCTGCCTGGTGGAGCCAGTGCTGCTGCTGCCGAGAGACGAGCCTACTTCCCGTTTCTGCATCCGGTCCAGGATGTAAAAGCGCAACATCAGGACAAACCCTGGTGAGGAGACATTAGGACAATCATCACTTACTGTTTCTAACCACGCTTCAGGGGAACAGGGGTGTTAAAGGCCCTGAACGAACTCCAAAACGGACACCTGTAATATAGAGCAGCTTTGAGTCCTTCAACCAGCTGCGCTGACTGTTACTGATGGTAGAACATCAGGCTGTGAAACTTGATCTGAGTGAACTTGGGTCTGGTGTTTTGATATTTAGTTTCATCTCATTTCATCTACACCTGGCATCACCTGAGTGACAACACAGCCGAGGCTCAATTCCAAGAGCAAGTTTCAAAGACAGTTTAATGAGGAGATTTTACTCAGAATAAACAGCTTTGGTTCTGTTCCACGTTAAACCAGGAGACCATGGTGAGCTCCTTGTCGCTCAGAGCTTCTCAGCCAATGGGGTGCTGCTACCACACCCCTTGGGGTCTTTTGACTTGCACATCAAAGAGCAGAAGGTCTCTTACCTTGTAAGGAATTGAGGATGCAGGACAAGAAGAGGATGACATCAGACAGGGGCCCAAAGTTCAGGAAGGTGAGACCCCATGTCGTCCCAAAGAGGCAACTGAGACCCCACATACTGACGACGGCCACTCTGCGCTGCCTCCATTCGTCTCGATTACGGATCTTGCAATAAATCAGGATCAGCATCACGGTGCCAGCAGACACCAGTAAGGCCAGGGCGGTGATGTTAGTGAAGTAGTGGGCCAGCAGGGCGGGCGGGGTCTGTTTCATCCAACACCTGGACACAAACCACAAACTTGGATTCTCAGTTCCTTCCAAGTCATATGTTCATGCTTCAGAAAAACATCTCGGACGATACTATCATTCTGACAACACATAGACTGCACATAGAGCCTTTCATGTTGGAGCCGTGAGCTGAAAACGTACCTCTTCACCAAGCACTACCCCACTAATTGCACTTAGCCCTTATCCCCCCCCCCAAAAAAGGAAGAAGAAGAAATGAATGTATGTATGCATATGGTTCTGAGATGGCTGTTTGGTAGAGTGGTCACTTCTGACTTCCGACTACTGGTACTTCGGATCTTCGGTGACTGAATTGTACTTTTTGTAAGTCGCTTTGGATAAAGCGTCTGCCAAATGCCAAATGACTGTAATGTAATGTAATGTAATGTAATGCAGCACCGCTGTGACAAGGATCATCTGAACCAGTCATGGATAGATGGCTGAGCTTAGTTTGGAAGGAGCACCTGACCTGTGACACACATCTTCATACACCAAGTATGCAAATGGGTCATTCCATCCCTGACATTGAGTTTCAGGGTTGGAACAATCTGTCTTACATCAGGTAAGGGTTGGACTCATCGCGGCTTGGAACCACCATCCTCTGACCGTAGATGTCCCCAACCAGCAACAAGATGCTCACGGGAAGACATGGGACAACTGGAAGACAGGTCAAATGTTCAGAAAGTCCAATGTGTGAACATTACTCTCATGAGTTATTCCACCACAGTTCCATCATCGACGTGATTCTCAGATGGGACCAGGCTACTTCCCGGTGACATGTCTAGAACGAGAGCAAAGGAACAGAGATGTTTGTGCATGTTTTCCAACATGTGGGCTGAAAAAATCAGCATCTGGAAGACAAACATCTCCAAATTCAAGCCAAACCGTGTGCCTGCACCCAGCCAACTGCCCCATTGTATAATAAAGTATATTTGATGTTTTGGAGTGCGCCCGGTTTCGATCACAATCCAGACCACCTGGAATCAGGCATTAGTAGACACACACTCACAGAAGCCCAGGAGGTTCCAGACCATAGGCTTGGGAGGGGGTGTAAACACCATGTATACCCGCCAGAAGGTGTGAAAAACTTCTATTCCCATCCAGTTGAAGGAGCTGAGCAGGGCATAGTGGACACCAGCCCCCATCAACATACACACATCACATCCCCCTATGTTCCCCACAACACTGGTGAAGAAGAAGAGCAGGTTCAGGAAGAGGAGGGACATGGCTAAACCCAGGTGGATGTGAGTGGTTTGTTCCTTTGATCTCCTGCAGGGGATGACAGGTGGAATAGAGCTAATGTCATTCAATGGCACTGCATGAAGCCACAACAGCTTGCTGTGTTGTGACACTTGACTCAATAACGTGTTCGGGTCATGTTCAGAGACTTTCTGTCTCTCAGCAGTTTAAGGTTAAACGTGGAATATTTAAAACCCGCTGGCACCAGAGTGTTCACAGAGAAATGTAGAGGGCGCAATCTTTATTGATTTGAGGGTATATTTTTTTGTTTCTGACCAACGTTTGGTCATCAGGGTTTGGCTGCAGTTACTCGCAGGGGGAGATTGACACTCCAAAACTCTGAAATGACGAGCATGAGGATGTTTCTCGGGCAGGCGGACTTTCACCTGCTCCTGCAGAGGAAGACGATCAGAATGCCACAGCTGATCACTGACAAGCTGCAGCCCACTGACGTGATAACTGTCAGAGGCAGGAGGTGGCGCACTGGCTGCGGATCTATTTGCTGCAGAGGGGCACAGAACAGGGTGAGACTGCACCTCTTTTACTCCCAAATTCCTGATTGGACAGTTTGCCTGGCGGCCGGAGACTCACAACCAGCACAGCGAAGTAAGTCAAGTGGGAGCAGAGGCACTCGGTGTGCTTGTGTCCTTGTGTCTGGGTTTCACATCCTGTGGACGACCAGCTCACCTTCATCGGATCTAAAAGCACAGACATAAAGGCTGTCACCTTCTGATGACAACAAAAATCCACGTTGGGGGAGACGTTTCTCAGGGTCAGACCTTTCCTGGTGTCCCACGACACGCATTCCCTCCGGTGGGTTTTCTGGAGAGACAAGAGACAAGATCCTTCGTAATGTCCCACTGCGTCCAGTCCTTCATTAGAGGCTTATGAAAAGGAACTGCGATCCCCGAATTGTGGCCAAGGGAATTAACTGGACATGCACAGTTTGGATGTGGAAATAGTGTGTCAATTGTTAGCAAGCGGGTTCAGACGGCACTAGTTGAGAAGAGGAAGACTCACAGGTATGAGATCATGGCTGAAAGTGATCCTGATTGGCTCGGACAGATTTGCAATGACTTTGTCCTCCACAGAAATTTCTACCACATCTCCAAGAATCCTGTGCTCCTTGTGATCCTCCTGAAATGCACGCACGCACGTGACCATGCACACACGCACACACACACACACGCAGAAATCAGCTTCATCCAAAGCACAAAGAGCCCGGGTTGTCTGAGATGTGTGGTTGAGATAAGGCTGTGGGGAAATGGAGAGGAGGGTGCACAAAGGTTTCACCTGGAATGGCGAAGTGTTTCTGAAGAAAGCCCACATGACTCTGCTGTTGTTCTTTGAAGCCAGTCTGAGAGATGGAGGCAGGTAGACAGAGGTTGGAGACTCTGGAGGAGAACCTTTCATGACCTGAAAGAGTTAGCATTCAAATTACATAGCTCAGCACAGGACAGCAGAGTGGTGAAGTTATTAAGACCTACATCTGGATGCAGGAGATGGAGACACATGAATTCAGATCTGGTCAAATTCAGATCTAACAAAATCAATCTACTTCCAGCGCTGTCTCGGGCAGCTGCCTGCCACAGTTTCTCCTCACCTTAGTGTCTCTTTTCCTAAATTCTCTACTTCTATGTTTCTATTTACTTCTTCTTGCTTTGGTAACAATTTAGTTAATTGAATTTACCAAAACAAGTCTGCCTGCATTACGGACTATGTAAACTTCTGCACGGACAACATCATCCCCACCAAAACGGTGCGTTGTTTCACAAATAACAAACCCTGGGTGACTAAGGACATTAAGGCCACACTGAACAGGAAGAAGGCGGCATTCAGGAGCAGAGATAAAGAGGAGCTGAAGAAGGTGCAGACTGAGCTGAGGGAGAAGATCGCAGAGGGCAAGGACAGTTACAGGAGAAAGCTGGAGAGCAAACTCCAGCAGAACAACATGAGGGAGGTGTGGAGTGGGTTGAAAACCATCACTGGCCATGGAAAACAAGGAAGCCAGATGATGGTAGGACACCTGCATGAGGCCAACGAACTAAACCTGTTTTTAAGCAGATTTGATGAAGAAGCCTCTGCCCACCCTCCCTCCAGCTCCGCTCAGGACTTTCCTCCCCCTGTGCCCTCACCCCTCACCTCTAAGACTTTTACCCCTCCCCCATGCACCTCTTCTGCTCCCCTGTACGATGTCTCGTCAACACCTCAGCCCTCCTGCCCCCCACTGGGACTCTCTCCACCCCCTCCTATCACCTTCACCGCTGAGGAGGTGGCTGAGGAGGTGAGAAGGGAGTTCAGTCGCCTTCATCCCAGGAAAGCCCCTGGCCCTGACGGACTTAGCCCCTGAGTGTTGAAAGGATGTGCGTCTCAGCTGTGTGGGATCTTCACATACCTCTTTAACCTGAGCCTGATCCAGATGGTTGTCCCTGACTGGTGGAAAACCTCATGTCTGGTCCCAGTGCCCAAGAAAAAGCATCTCAGCACACACAGCGACTACAGACCAGTGGCCCTGACATCACACGTCATGAAGACGCTGGAGAGGCTCGTCCTGAGGCAACTTCATACTGTTGTCAGACCTTCGCTGGACTCCCTGCAGTTCGCATACCAGCCCCGGATAGGAGTGGAAGACGCCATCATCTTCCTGCTGCACAGAGTATACACCCACCTTGAGGAGGCAGGAAGCATTGTGAGAGTCATGTTCTTTGACTTCTCCAGTGCTTTCAACACTATTCGACCTGCCCTGCTGAACAGGAAGCTTCTGGAAATGCAGGTGGATGCTCCACTCGCGGCCTGGATCAACGACTACCTCACAGGTCGGCCGCAGTACGTGAGACTGGGGAGCATCACGTCGGACACCATTGTAAGCAGCACGGGGGCGCCACAGGGGATGGTCCTGTCTCCCTTCCTGTTCACGCTCTACACCTCAGACTTCAGGTTCTCCTCGCAGTCCTGCCACCTGCAGAAATTCACAGATGACTCTGCCATCGTGGGCTGCATCGACAGATGCCTGGAGGAGGAGTACAGGAGCGTGGTGGACAGGTTTGTGGAGTGGTGTGGACTGAACCACCTGCAGCTCAATGTGTCTAAGACAAAGGAGCTAGTGGTGGATTTCAGGAAACAAAGGACCCACCTGGATCCAGTCACCATCAGGGGTACAGAAGTGGACATTGTGGACACCTACAAATACCTGGGTGTCCACTTGGACAATAAAATGGGCTGGACCTTGAACACCAATGCCATCTTCAAGAAGGGTCAGAGCCGCCTGTTCTTCCTCAGGAGGCTCAGATCTTTCAACGTCTGCAGGACCATGCTGCAGATGTTTTACCACTCGGTGGTGTCCAGCGTCATCTTCTACGCTGTTGTGTGCTGGGGCAGCAGGCTCAAGACAGCTGACAGCAACAGACTCAACAAGCTCATCAGGAGAGCTGGATCTGTCCTGGGAGTGGAGCTGGAGTCTGTTGTGCAGGTGTCAGAGCTCTTTCAGTCGTAAACTGATACCACCAAGGAGCTCCACTGAACACCACAGAAGGTCTTTCCTACCTGAGGCTATCAGACTTTTTAATTCCTCTTCCCTCAGCCGCAAGGAATCTTCAAATCTTTGTACTGAAGACCTTAGAACACTTGATAGCCTTAACCTTGACAATTTATATTTTATTGTATTTCTTATTCTCCCTCCTTCCTACTATGATCTATTATTGTTATGTTTTTTGCTTGAAACTCTGGCACAACAATTTCCTTCAGGACAAATAAAGTTGTTCTCATCTCATCTCAAACTATAGTAGGCTCCTGAGTGACAGCTTTCATACAAATTAAATCTTCAACATCAGCTATCAAATCTCTGTGTAATAGCCGATGTTTTTTTTATCATTCAAAATCCTTGAAAAGTCAATATTTGAACATTCTGACAGAGACCTCAGACTTTTCCAATATTAGCAGAACCGATGGAGTCAGCCATGCAAAGGTGGAAGTGAAAGCCTGATGTTTGAAGTGGATTCACTGTTGTTGAATGGAAAGTCCTCCATGAAGTTTACACACTGAGCATCAGGTTAAAGAGGAAGACTGATCCGTCTGCAGCCGAGGCCTCAATTACTGCTTCGGTACACAAAATGAGCCTCTCCTTCCAGCTCCACCCTGTACTTGAAGAAAAGCTACCATTATCTTCCTCCTCAATCACTGCTATCCTCACTGGAGGGTTTCAAATGGACAGTAAAATAAACCTGTTTGAAAGCGGCTGCTCTAAGGAGCAGCTCCAAAGAGAGGAGAAGGAATACCATTATAACTGCTTTCTTTAGACTTCCCCTCTGCCGAGGGCTCAGGAAATTATTTATTTGAACCGTCATTAAACTCTGATCCTTAATACAATATTAGTTTCATCAAAATATAGTGAAATATTAAGAATGAATGGAGTCAAATGACTATTGACTAAAATACTAGTGACTGTCCTTGGGAGCTGGAGGTGTTTCTAGGAGCAATAACCTTGGAGCAATAACCAATAACCTTCAGACTCAGACCGTGAGAGAAGAAACCAGAACTGAAACAGTTTATGTCCACAAAAAAAAGCAGAAATCAATTAGAGAAGAGGAAAGCGAACTCATGACGGATGATGGCAGCCAATCACAGAGCTCTGGGTTTGATCTCAGAGGCCAACAACAGAGCTCTGTGATGTGCATCTTCACATTAGGCATCCAGTTCAGACAGAGGCCTCCACCCGCCGGGTGCAAGAACGCAGGTGGCTCATCCTCGGTGCCTGACTTACCGGTGCATTGATGTTGAGGCCCCTGAAGTCCTCCTTCATCTCCAGCTGGGAGCTGCCGGCACAGGAGGCCACTGCAGCCTGAGGCCCTGGGGGTCTGGAGATGGGATTGAGAGGGTTTCTATCAAACAGGCCTTGGGATTCTCATCCTGCTAGTGCGTCGAATATGGGAACTCACCTATTGGCTGCGGTGACTCCTGGATTCACTGTCTGGCACAAGGTACCTGCGAGACGCATAGACAAAGATGGCTATTATTGTATAATTGGGTGGATAAGATCAAATGGGTAAAAATTTGGACATGAATGTGTGTAAAGCCTCCAATGCAGCCCCAGGGCAGTATGGGCCAGTGCCTCCCCGAGCCAGCCTCAGGGGGGCACGGGCCAGTGCCTCACTGAGCCGGTCCCAAGCCTGGATAAATGCAGAGGGTTGCGTCAGGAAGGGCATCCGGCGTAAAACTTTTGCCAAAACCAAACATGAGAATCAAACCTAATAATCAGATCACACTGGATCAGCTGAGGCCCTGGTTAACAACAACCGCAACTGGTATCAATGACCTACAGGGAACCAACGAAAAATGGGCTACTGGAGATCAAAGAAGGAGAGGAGGAAGGCATGTTCAGAAGCAGAGAGAGAAGAGGAAAGGTAAGGGTCTGGGGCTTTGACTATTGGGACTATGACAGGAAAAGATAGAGCTGGTAGACATGATGCAGAAAAGGATGGCCCAGTGGATATGCTGTGTGTCCAGGAGACCAATGTCAGATAGACTTATGAGTCTGTAACTTGAAATTGAAGGTGTGATGTTCAATCTTATTAGTGGCTATACCTCGCAGGTGGGATGTGAGTTAAAGGAGAGGGAGAAGTTCTGGAATGGGTTAGATGAAGTGATGCAGAATATCCCCAGAGACGAGAGTGGTAATTGGAGCAGACTTCAATGCGCATTTTGGTGCAGGCAATAGAGGGGATGAAAAAGTGATGGGCTGATTTGGTATACAGGATAGGAACCCAGATGGACAGATAGTGGTAGATTTTGCAAAAAGGATGGAAATGACTATACTGAACACTTTTTTCCAGAAAAGACAGACACATAGGGTAACTTATAAGAGCGGAGGTAGGAGCACACAGGTTGATTACATCTTGTATAGACAAGGTAACCTGAGAGAGATCATTGACTGCAAAGTAGTTGCAGGTGAGAGTGTAGCCAGACAGCATAGGATGCTGGTTTGCAGGATGACTCTGGTGACAAGGAAGATCAAGAGGACAAAGTGGTGGAAATTGAAAAGGGAGGAGTTGATGTATGGTTTTCAGGGAGGAGTTGAGAAAGGCTTTGGGTGGTTGGGGAGAGCTTCCACATGATTGGACAACAACAGCTAGCATTATCAGGGAGACAGGTAGAAGAGTACTTGGTTTGTCATCTGGAAGGAAAGTAGATAAGGAGACTTGGTGGTGGAATGAGAAAGTGCAGGAGTATATACAGAGAAAGTGGAAAGAGCAGAAGTCAGCATTTGTGAAAAGCAGTATGGCTTCATGCCTAGAAAGAGTACTACAGATGCAATATTTGCGTTGAGAATGCTAATAGAGAAGTATAAAGAAGGCCAGAGGGAGCTGCATTGTGTTTTCGCAGACCTAGAAAAAGCATATGACAGGGTGCCAAGAGAGGAGCTCTAGTATTGTATGAGGGAGTCCGGAGTGGCAAAGAAGTATGTTAAACTGGTGCAGGACATGTATGCTAGCTGTGAGACAGTGGTGCCGTGTGCTGTAGGAGTAACTGAGAAATTCAAGGTGGAGGTGGGACTTCATCAGGGATCAGCTCTGAGCCCCTTTTTGTTTGCAGTGGTGATGGACAGGCTGACAGATGAAGTTAGACAGGAATTGCCATTGACCATGATGTTTGCAGATGACATGATGATCTGTAGTCAGAGCAAGGAACAAGTTGAAGAAAATCTAGAGGTGGAGGTATGCACTGGAAAGGAGAGGAATGAAGGTTAGTTACAGAAAGACAGAGTATATGTGTGTGAATGAGAGGAACCCGGGTGAAACGGTGAGGTTACAGGGAGTAGAGATCAAGACGTTGGAGGATTTCAGGTACTTGGGGTCAACAGTCCAGAGCAAGGGATCGTGTGGAAAAGGTTAGGGTTAGAAAAGTGTCAGGGGTACAATGCAAAAGAAGACTATCAGCCAGAATGAAAGGAAATGTGTACAAGAAAGTGGTGTGACCAGGGATGCGGTATGGCCTACAGCAGGGGTGGGGAAACTACGGTCCATGGGCCATATCTGGCCCGTTGGTCTTTTTTATCCGGCCCGCAAAAGATTGGTATAGAATTCATACTTGATGTGAACAATTGAATGATTGGATCAATGAATGTGGGAGCTCAAACAGGAGATTATTTCATTTTTGGAGCTACATGAGAACACTTGAGAATTTTCCTGAGCTGAATGGGACAGATTGGCTTTGTTATTTAGCCTTTACTTTTGACATACTGACACACATGAATGAGCTGGATGTGAAGCTACAAGGGAAAAAAGGTTTGTGCGTGAAATGCAGGCAAACGTCAGAGCCTTCCAAATATAACCAAGCTGGTTATATTTTCAAAGCAAATGTCAGACAATACTCACACAAATGTTGGACAAGTTTGATATGTCCTATTAACAAATGTTTTTTCTTTTGATATGTATCATATCTTGTGCTGACCCAGCCTGTCTGTCAAATTTTAAGTCAATGCGGCCCCAGGCCTACAGCAACAGTTACAGTGATAAAAAGACAGGAGGCAGAGCTAGAGGTTGAAGAGATGAAGATGCTAAGGTTGTCTTTGGGAGTGACTAGGATGGACAGGATCACGAATGAGTCTATCAGAGGAACAGCACATGCTAGATGTTTTGGAGAGGTCAGAGAAGCCAGAGTGAGATGGTTTGGTCATGTACAGAGGAGGTTGATTCGCTGCGGCGACCCCTGAAGGGAAAAGCTGAAAGAAGGAGAAGAAGAAGAAGATGAATGTGTAGAGCCTCCTCTCTGAGTGAGGAACTGCTTGGCCTCTGGACTCACGACAGCTGACGGCGCTCCCCCGGAACTGGAAACCCGTCAGGGTTTTGTGCGTGATGACGTCATCCTTGATGGCTCCATCTGCGATGCCATATGTTCCCTGTGGGGCATTGGGCCCATGGGACAGGGAGGTGCAGCAGGAGTCTGGCAGGGTGCTGGGCCAGCAGAGGGTCCATTTCTGGTCGCCGAACTAAAGAGGAAGAGAGGAATCTGTTGTAAACAGGAGACAAACCCTCGCGGTGACGGCAAAATGTCCACTCCGTGACTGGAAGCCCTCTCTGGTTTAACAGAATTTGGAGGACATTTGAGAAAAGAATCCATCAACACCCCTGCTGTATGATGGTACCTGTAGCATCAGCAGGTCCTGCAGGGGCTCCCAGAGCAGACAGAAGGGGGTGGTGTTGAGTCTGTCCCGCTCCAGCACCCGCTGCCCGGATGGTTGGCACCTGGCAGAGATCTCTCCGTCGATGGACAGGTGGCTTTCGTTAGCATAGACCGAAAGCCCACTACACCCAGGGGATAGGCGGGAGCCCACTGTCAGCAGACCGCCAATGTGATGCCACGTGCCACAGAAGGTGAAGTCCCAGTCAGTACAGAAAGCTGACCAGAGAGAGAAGCTCCAATGGGGTTTCAGAACATCAAGAAGGGACATCTAGTTTTCCTGTGGGGTTTTTACCTGGAGAGATGAGGGCGAGGAGGATGAGGATGCTCACCCGGTGCTGCGAGGCTAAGACGCTGTCCATTTTTGGAGAAGGAGCTTGTCTGGTGAGAAAGAGCAGAGACTCTTTACACAGGGTTAATTTGCTTTTGCTACATTGCCTTTCAACCAGCAGAGGGCAGCAGTGAGTGCCATAGTAGCTCTAAGTCAGATCCACTTCCTCTTTCTGCTACTGCCAGTGATGTTAGCCACCACTGGCTACGTCTAGTGAACATCAGCTGCAGCTCCAATCTGCTGAGCGAAGGAAAATCCACATTTTTCACAGGAAAACGGCAACGCTGGTCAGCAGAGAGACAGCAAGCTCTGATTAGCTTTTATAGTTCCACCTCAGCCTTCATCTCAAACGACCAGTATAAGCAGCCTCCAGGTAGATTGCTGATGGACAGTGGAATCCAACAAGATCAACATCAAATAATAAACAGCCGGTTTAACCTGTCAGTTAGTCTCATCTCAAACAAGAGCTGGAAAAGACACTAGTACAGACACACGCACGCACGCACGCACGCACGCACGCACGCACGCACGCACGCACGCACGCACAGAGGAAAGAAAAGGATGCTGTCCCCACAGTAACACCCCTTTTTATATGTTCTTACAGAGAACTGCTGTTTATCTTCAGTCTGTGCTCCTATCAGTAGAAACAACCACCCACTTAAACACACACACCATATAACTGTGGGTGTTTAAAGGATAGAAACTGAGAGTTCAAATCATCATGAAATCCCACCAACAGAAGTATGTCTGTTGCTGTCTGGTAGGGGTGGGGGGGTTACTACATCCAGAAAGTCCTGACACTGGTAACCGCACAGAGATAAACAAACACACCAATACACTGAGTGATTCTAGTATTTACAATCAGACTTGGTTTTCAATCAGTAGCCATTCTTGATCAATTACTTCACAGTTTTGTCAACAATCAATTAATTGGCTTGATTCTGACTCTGCCAAAACTAAAGACACTATTTTGTTATTAGATCTGATTGGGAGGGTTTGAATCCATCCATATGAATCACTTTCCCCAAAGTCAGTCAACTTGTCTTTCAATTTGGACATTGGATGACATTTTTTATTTTATTTTATCATATTATTAACCCATCATGGAATAACCATTAGCAGTCAGCAGCCATCTAGCGGTGCCAGGGGAGCAGTTAGGGGTTCAGTGTCTTGCTCAACAACACTTCAACACACGAGGTAGGAGGAGCCAGGAATCAAACCACAAATGTTGGGTCCCGAGGACATTCGCTCTACTCCCTGCGCTAGTGGGGCATGTGACTGATCAAGAAAACAAATAAACAGTAATGAAAATATCGCTTGAATCAAAGCTGAACAAGTTCTGACCTGGAGGGCAGCGTCGGTGCGCATGTCTGTGTGTGTAGAGAAGGGAGGATGATACTCAGTAATATTGGACTCAATAAGGCCTTATTTCACTGCAGTTTCCTGGTAATGGCGGACTAGCTGTGGCTCCCGCACACACGTTAATGCGCACACGCCTGCACACGCACACGTGCACGCACACACACGCACACACACACACAACAGTGGATTCCTTCATCAGACTTTAAAGCAGAAGAGCTTCAGATCAAGCAGCTGAAATGACGGAGGAAGCATTTTCAGACACCTAGAAGAAGCTTCCTGCTTTTCCTATGTTTTAAAACAGACGTAAATGGGATGGTATTCCATTTGAACGTTGCCCTTTCTTTCCAGTCTATGCATACCCCTCTTAAATGCAGCCTCAGGGCGGCACTGGCCTGTGTCTCTCCAAGCCTGCCTTGGGTGGACACGGAGCAGTGTCTCCCTGTGCCGGTCCCAAGCCCGGATAAATGCAGAGGGTTGCGTCAGGAAGGGCATCCGGCGTAAAACTTTTGCCAAAACCAAATATGCGAGACAACCAAAACTATACCATACCGGATCGGTCGCGGACCGGGTTAACAACGACCGCCATTGGTACTGATGACCTACAGGGTACTAATGGAAATTGGGCTACTGTGGGTCGAAGAACAAGAACAAGAAGAAGAGGAGGAGTGCGTGTTCGGAAGCAGAGAGAGAGGAGGAAAGGAAAGAGCCTGGGACTGAGAGTAGGGACTTTGAATGTTGGGACTATGACAGGAAAAGGTAGAGAGTTGGTGGACATGATGCAGAGAAGGAAGGTGGATATACTGTGTGTCCAGGAGACCAGGTGGAAAGGTAGCAAGGCTAGAAGCTTAGGAGCAGGCTTTAAGTTGTACTATTATGGTACTGACAAGAAGAGAAATGGAGTAGGAGTTATCTTGAAGGAGGAGTTTGTTAGGAACGTCCTAGAGGTGAAAAGAATGTCAGATAGACTTATGAGTCTGAAACTGGAAATCGAAGGTGTGATGCTCAATGTTGTTAGTGGCTATGCCCCGCAGGTGGGATGTGAATCTGAAGAGAAGGAGAAGTTCTGGAATGAGTTAGATGAAGTGATGCAGAATATTCCCAGAAACGAGAGAGTGGTCATTGGTGCAGACTTCAATGGACATGTCGGTGAAGGCAATAGAGGGGATGAAGAAGTGATGGGCAAATTTGGTATCCAGGATAGGAATGCCGAGGGACAGATGGTGGTAGATTTTGCAAAAAGGATGGAAATGGCTGTAGTGAACACCTTTTTCCAGAAAAAACAGGAACATAGGGTAACTTATAAGAGCGGAGGTAGGAGCACGCAGGTAGACTACATCTTGTATAGACGAGGTAACCTGAAAGAGATCAGTGACTGCAAAGTAGTTGTAGGTGAGAGTGTAGCCAGACAGCATAGGATGGTGGTTTGTAGGATGACTCTGGTGACAAGGAAGATGAAGAGGACAAAGGCAGAGCAGAGGACAAAATGGTGGAAGCTGAAAAGGGAGGAGTGTTGCATGGTTTTCAGGGAGGAGTTGAGAAAGGGTCTGGGTGGTCAGGGTGAGCTTCCAGATGATTGGACAACAACAGCTAGTGTTATCAGGGAGACAGGTAGAAGAGTACTTGGTGTGTCATCTGGAAGGAAAGTAGATAAGGAGACTTGGTGGTGGAATGAGGAAGTGCAGGAGTGTATACAGAGAAAGCGGTTAGCGAAAAAGAAGTGGGATACTGAGAGGACTGAGGAGAACAGACAGGAGTTCAGGGAGATGCGGCGAAAGGTAAAGATAGAGGTAGCAAAGGCAAAACAAAGGGCTTATGATGACTTGTATGCTCGGTTGGATAGTAAGGAGGGTGAGAATGATCTATACAGGTTGGCGAAACAGAGAGATAAAGATGGAAAGGATGTACAACAGGTCCGGGTGATAAAGGACAGAGAGGAAAATGTATTGACAGATGCTAGAAGAGTGATGGGAAGATGGAAAGAGTACTTTGAAGAACTGATGAATGTGGAAAATGAAAGAGAGGCAAGGGTAGAAGAGGTGATTATCGTAGACCACAAAGTAGCAAAAATTAGTAAAAGTGAAGTGAGGAAGGCATTGAAGAGGATGAAGAGTGGAAAAGCAGTTGGTCCTGACGATATACCTGTGGAGGTGTGGAAGTGTCTAGGAGAGGCAGCGGTAGATTTTCTGACTAGATTATTCAACAGGATCTTAGAGAGTGAGAAGATGCCTGAAGAATGGAGACAAAGTGTGATGGTGCCTATTTTTAAGAATAAAGGGGATGTGCAGAATTGTGGCAACTACAGAGGGATAAAGTTGATGAGCCATACAATGAAGCTATGGGAAAGAGTAGTGGAAACTAGACTGAGAGCAGAAGTCAGCATTTGTGAACAGCAGTATGGCTTTATGCCTAGGAAGAGTACTACAGATGCAGTATTTGCGTTGAGAATGCTAATAGAAAAGTACAGAGAAGGCCAGAGGGAGTTACATTGTGTTTTTGTAGACCTAGAAAAAGCATATGACAGGGTGCCAAGAGAGGAGCTCTGGTATTGTATGAGGAAGTCTGGAGTGGCAGAGAAGTATGTTAGACTGGTGCAGGACATGTATGCTAGCTGTGAAACACTGGTACGGTGTGCTGTAGGAGTAACAGAGAAGTTCAAGGTGGAGGTGGGACTCCATCAGGGATCAGCTCTGAGCCCCTTCTTGTTCGCAATGGTGATGGATAGGCTGACAGATGAGGTTAGACAGGAATCCCCATGGACCATGATGTTTGCAGATGACATTGTGATCTGTAGTGAGAGCAGACAACAGGTAGAGGAAAATCTAGAGAGGTGGAGGTATGCTCTGGAAAGGAGAGGAATGAAAGTTAGTCGCAGCAAGACAGAATATATGTGTGTGAACGAGAGGAACTCGGGTGGAGCGGTGAGGCTACAGGGAGTGGAGATCAAGAAGCTGGAGGATTTCAGGTACTTCGGGTCAACAGTCCAGAGCAACGTAGAGTGTGAGAAAGAGGTGAAGAGACGGGTCCAAGCAGGTTGGAATGGGTGGAGAAAAGTGTCAGGGGTACTATGTGATAGAAGACTATCGGCCAGAATAAAAGGAAAGGTGTACAAGACAGTGGTGAGACCAGCGATGATGTATGGACTAGAAACTGTTCCAATGACCAAAAGACAGCAGGCAGAACTAGAGGTTGCAGAGATGAAGATGTTGAGGTTCTCTTTGGGAGTGACCAGGATGGATAGGACCAGGAATGAGTCTATCAGAGGGACGGCACATGTTCGATGTTTTGGAGAGAAGGTCAGAGAAGCCAGACTGAGATGGTTCGGTCATGTACAGAGAAGAGATAGTGAATATATTGGTAGACGGATGCTGGAATTGGAGCTGCCAGGCAAGAGGTCTCGAGGAAGACCAAAGAGAAGATTTATGGACGTAGTGAGAGAGGATATGAAGGTAGTTGGTGTGAGAGAGGAAGATACAGAGAATAGGGTTAGATGGAGAAAGTTGACTCGCTGTGGCGACCCCTAACGGGAAAAGCCGAAAGAAGAAGAAGAAGAAGAAGAAGCATACCCCTCTTAACACACACGCACACACGCACGTGCGCGCACATACACACGCACGCACGCACGCACGCACGCACGCACGCACACACACACACACCTGAGGGTGCAGAGAATGTGCACACAGGAATAATTCAGACCACAAAAGCTGCTCTTTGTTGTTGGGTCTCTGAGTTGAATTGTTTCCAATGGAAATGTTTCCATTGTAATTTCAGCAGTTACAGCCAGGTCACTAAACTGACCTTAATTTTGTGGTTGTAGAGCTTCGTTATCCATGTTAGTGATGAAACCAAACTGAAAGCTGAATGCAGACAATGTCTGGATGCCAGTAAGTCACAATCTAGCCATTGAACTTTTGCGGTTAAACAGGGTGTTAGCCAAACATCTGTGTCAAATAAGTCAATGCGTGTGAAATCAGCACGCAAAGACCAAACGACGACAATGGTCAGCGGAATAATAAATAAATAAATAAGAAAGTGCTGATTGTGTGACTACAGCAGACAAAAATAAGACAGTGCTGATTGTGTGACTACAGCAGACAAACGAGCTGCGAGAAATTAAAGAGTAGAGGCTGAGATACCTTCAGATCCCGGATACAGGGAAGCTTAGACGTGAAGATTCACACACACTAACTATGAGTTTGCATGCTGACCACAGAACTGTCGCAGCTTTATCAGTGCTAACAGTCGCAGCTATATTGTTGCTAATAGAACCCTCTATATTGATGCTAACACTAGCAAAAAACTGATGATACCAGAGGCTGGTATATAGTAGCAACCATACTGATACCAAAAGTAGCAGCAATATTGTTTCAAACAGAACCCTCTATGTTGATACCAACACTAGTTGTAATTCTAATAATACCAGAAGCAGCTGTATTGATGCAAACAGTAGCAACCATACTGTGGCAAGCTAGGGCTTAACAAAGTAACAATCGGAGTCAAAGATAAATTGTTCTCAGGATAATGCACTTTTGAAGATGGTTTTAATTCAATAGTCCGCGGAAACCCAGGGGGTGTCTCTCTCACCGCTAACAGTTAGCCTGAGGGTGCACTCCCCTGTTATAACTCGTAGTGCAGGTTAGTGTCACACATCGAGCACAACACTGTGCAGTTATTCAACCATGGAGTTCTTTAAAACAGAACCAAGAGAAACTCCCCACAGTCATCATCATAACTCATATAGGATTCTGAGGCTCTGCTGGCCAGTCTCCCCGCCCCACGCTGCAATACTAATTCCAAATGTAGCACCTATGTTAACGCTACCAGAAGCAGCAATATTAATGTTAACACTAGCAGCAACACTGCTGATACCAGAAGCAGCTAATGTGATGTTAACAGTAGCAACCATACGGATACTACATTAAACAGTTATATTAATGTTACAAGAAGCAGCAGTATTGATGCTAATAATGAGATTAATATTGATGCTCAAGAGGCAGCTCTAGTAACACTACAAGAAGCAGCTATATTGATGTTCACACTGGCAGTAACATTGAGGAAAGTGGATCAGGAGTATACACAGAGAGTACAGATAGAGAGAGGTTAGCAGGGTAAAATTGGCAACTGAGGGGACTGAAGAGAACAGACATGCAGCAAAAAGGTAAAGATAGTGGTGGAAAAGACCAAAAAAGGGCGCATGACTTGTAAAAACAAATTGAGATGAGAAGGATGTGCAGCAGGTTCAGGTAATTAAGGATAGAGAAGTAAATGTCTTGACACGTGCCAGACAAGTAATGGGGAGATGGGACTACATCAGGGATCTGCTCTGAGCCCCTTCTTGTTTGTAGTGGTGATAGGCTGACAGATGAGGTGAGACAGAAATCAAGATGGATAATAATGTTTGCGTATGACAAGATGACATTGTGATCTGTGCTGAGAGCAGGTGGAGGAACATCTGGAGAGGTGGAGGTATGGTCTGGAAAGGAGAGGAATGAAGTTTGGCCTCAGAAAGACAGAATAAGTGTGTGTGAATGGGAGGAACCCAAGTGGAAAAGTGAGGCTACATAGTGGACATTAAGAAGGTGGAGGAAATTAGGGTCAACAGTCCAGAGCAATGGAGTATGTGGAGAAGAGGTGGAGAAAGGTGTTCAAGCAGGAATAACTGGTGAAAAGTGTCAAGGGTGATAAAGAGTACCAGCCAGAATAAAAGGAAAGGTGTACAAGACAGTGGCCAACAATGCTGTATGGTTTGAAGACAGTGGCACTGAAGAGAAGACACGAAGCAGAGCTGGAGGTAGCAGAGATGAAGATGTTGACCAGGGATGAGGTCTGAGAAGCCAGACTGGCATGCGATTGTTATGTACTGAGGAGGGACAGTAAATGTAGTGGTAGAAGGATGGAAATGCCAAGAGGGGATTAATGGATGTAGTGAAAGAGGACATGAAGTTGGTTGGTGTGAGAGAAGAGGATACAGAGAATAGGTTTGGATGGAGGAGGGGGATTAACTGAGGGGAGTAGCTGAAAGCAAAAGAAAATAAGACTAGCAGCTATACTGATTCTTCCAGAAGCAATGATATTAATGGGAACAGTAGCAGCCATCCTGATGTCAGATGTAGCAGCTATATTATCACTACCAGAAACAGCTATGCTGGCATGGAGACCATTCTGAACTGGGCAACCAATGAAGGTATTATGGACAGTTCTGATGGAGTTTGTTCTTTGGCACTGGGTCTTCATCTGACTGGCAGCCAGCCAAAGGTTTGATTATCCCAGATTTCATTGGTCAAACTCTTGAAGAGCCGGGTTTTTTTTTCCTGACCGTGTGGTCAGACAGGAGAGTCCCATCTGATGAAAACAATTATCCAACATGCTGGTTCAAACACAAAACAAAGATCAGCTGGCTGTCACAACGGACCCCTCCATCAAGGAGCAGGTCTGAAAGTGAGATTCAGACAAGAGAATTTACTGAACAGCTGGCTTCCTCTCAGCTTGAGGTGAGGACGAGGATCTCAGGCAGCCTTCGATTGTGGTTCAGACCTACATTTTTTCAGTAGCTCCATGGTGACCCTGTGTGTGTGTGTGTGTGTGTGTGTGTGTGTGGGTGTGTCTGTGTGTGTGTGTGTGTGTGTGTGTGTGTGTGTGTGTGTGTGTGTGTCTCTGTGTGTGTGTCAGGGAGAGGGAAGTGGAGGAGCAGGTTGAATGCTGCACACGTTTCCTTCTGGGATATGAGCGTATCAATGAGCCGTAAACTATGGGGTTGACAACAACCCCAGTGGTAGGGGTCCTTCAACACTGAGATGCCAGAGAAGAAAGGCGTCCTGAAATGGCAACAGCGCCATTGCGGTGTTGCCGTTTCACTTTTCTGCAGACGTGCTACGTTTGCAGAAGGCACAGAGGCACATCTGATGGTTCGAGAGGGAGGTACGTGAGCAGCCACATGTTTGAACAGAGCAAGAAGGCCCCCGGTTGGATTCCCTCTGGGCTGTGTGGAGTCTCCATGTTCTCCTTGTGTGATGGTTCCTCCCCCAGTTCGAAAACATGAAGGAGGTTCACCGGAGAGCCTGAATTGCCAAGACGTGTGAATGAGGGGCTGAGCAGTGGGGCGACAAAGACAATGAATGAATGATTGAAAAATACGCAAACTCATACAAGGATAATGTTTTCCAAGCTTCCTTTCCCCGCGGTCATTTAACGTACCGTGGCACTACATTATGTCACACACTTGGTGTCGTTGTTTAGAGCAAATTGGATAATAAAATCCCCCCTCCCTTGCGCAAAAAACAAAACAAAACAAAAAGTGAAAGAGTGCAAAAAGTGCGCGTGGCGACGTGCACTTGGCGTAGCTGGTGTTTTCCTTACCTGGAGGTCTGCACGTCGGTGGACAAACGCTAAGGAAAAAAAAACAAAGTCCGTCAGCAAGTTCTCCGGCTGTTACCAAGTCTGCCGACGGGAGAGAGTCAAGGCACCGGCCGACACACCGAGACCGAACTCCTGCGGGTCGCGAGGAGTCGGTGTGGCCGCCGGGCGTGTTGTCATTGTGACGCTTGCAGCCGCATCAGTGCTTCCGGTGAGAACTTCGAAGCACTGGCGCAGACTTATGGTCGTTTCTTCCCCACCAAAATGAGAAGTGAAGCATAAAGACGGTGGTTAAAGTTAAAAAAAGTTCTGACCATATCGTGCACAAAGTCGCACTTTCGACAACATCAAAAGCACAATTACTTTTTAAACAACAATTTTCAAGTGTAACTGCACATGGACTATTTTGGGTAAATAACGTAATGGGTCAGAGATACCTAAAAGAATATTAATGGAACATTGACATCCCGATCTAGGCCTGGTTGAACCACAGACAACTAGTTACACATGCTTTCTCCGTGTATTAAAACGTTGCTTTCCTTGCACTTTTATTTTGAAGGCCATATCCTGTTACAGTGACTATTTTAGGTTCCTCAGCTGTTCGTGCAGTGTGTGTGTGTGTGTGTGGGGGGGGGGGGGGGGGTAGATGAATGAGTGAGTTTAGACGGAGCCGGGCACAGCCAGAACTACATCAGAGACTCGTTCACAGGTCCATCACACGCAGGTAGAAGAAGTGATCCTTGAAACGAGGAACATTGCCTGTCTGTCGGGGAGGAGGCAGAGCTGGCGCAAGGGGGCAGCAACATGATGATTATCACAGGAGAGATGGTACAATGGTTGGAGCCTCTGCTTCAGATCCAGAAGGTCCCCGTATTCCCACTGGGGACCTTCCTGTGTGGAATCTCCATTTTCTCCCTGTGTCTGCATGGGTTTCCTCTGGGTTCCCCCAGTCCAAACACATGCAGGAGGTTCAGTGATTTGCCCAAATGTGTGAATGACAGAGTGAATGTTTGTCCATATGTGGTCCTGTGATTGAGCGATCCAGGGTGAACCCTGCCTCTCGACCAATGCCAACCAGGATAGACTCTTTATGATTTCTAGTCTGACAATGGGGAGCCTTCCTGTGTGAAGTCTCTATGTCATAATGATACAGTAATAACCATAATTAAAGCACAGAGGTTGTATGACCAGCATGGTTTTATTTTTGTAAACAGATGTTAAGTCTAGATCAGATAGGTTAAAGTCTGAATCCAGACCCAGGACATCAATGTGGATGCAGCTCTTTATTTTTTCCAGAGAAGACCAAAAAGAAGGAAACGGTTTCACTCAGCACCTGCTCTTTCAACTGCCTGTGGGGGGGTGAAACAACACGCATGCATTTGACAAATAAGCTGGTAGGTAGCATGAAAACTATCAATACATTTACAGTGGTATCTCAAAGATTTAATTTTAACTTTAAAGACTTAATCTTAATCCTAATTCTTTAAGATGGAGCTGTTTCTCCATCTGACCCTTAGAGGGTTACAGAAACTCAAACAGAAAAAAACATAAAAGATTTGATGATTTCTTTAAAAATCATGTCAAACCATCTGTTACCCTCCAGCTTGGGGTCAGGTTTTACTGTCTTTGTTCACTCACTCACTCACTCACTCACTCACTCACTCACTCACTCACTCACTCACACCAGCCATTATTCATTATTAAATGACTGTTAAATCACCATTACATACACACACACACATCTCCCCATTTCAGATGACACACACACACACACACACACACACACACACACACACACACACACACACACACACACACACACACACACCAACCTGCATTCATTATTAAAACATTGTTAAATTATCATTACACACACATCCCCCCATTTTGGATTCTACACACTTAAACACACCACCTGGAGTGCTGTTGCCATGGTGACCCAAGCGTCCTTCAGGGACCATCAGTGTAAATCGCATATTGATTTTCTGTTTCGGCCTCTGACTTGAATCGAAATGAAGTGCTAGGTTTTCCCTCATGATAATAAATTCTCAGTAGTGATCAGAAGCCCGTTTGATCTCATGTATCTTTCAGCAGCGGTAGCCCAACCTGCTCTCTGTGACTGATTGGCTATCTGCGGTTTGATGCAGGGATGTTGAGCCGCATTTCGTAATAACGGTGCATTTTGTAATAAACGTCCAAAATGTAATAACTTTTTCATTTCATTTTGTAATAAAGCATCATTTTGTAATAAACTGCCGCATTTTGTAATAAACTGCCCCAATAAATTTTGCCGCATTATCTAATAATTTATTACATTTTGAGAAGATTATTACAAAATGCACTTGCAACTTCTTTATTCTCTAGGAAATGTAATAGCATGGTGCATTATGTGATAATACCTATTATTGTTGTTTGTTAAACAATGAATCTATACAAGAGTGACTTTTGTTGTGTTTTATGCTATTTCCCTTAGAGCTATGTAGCCTAATAAATCTATGTATGACAGAATACTCCAAATATAACTTTAGTTGCCTATTTGAAGTTTGGAATTATATAGGCAAATAACCTGTGGCCAAATTCAAAGCTCTACATGGTCTGTCACTCAGTCAGGGAGGGGAGGGCGGGCTGTAATCTGATTGGCTGCTGCATCAATTCTACAAAGATCATGCACTGCTTGCATGCTTAATTGAGACAGCCAACAGAGTTCAACATGATGCCAGGTATGAAAAAACTGTGCCAAATATTATCTGTGTAATTGAATATATGGAAGTATAAAGACATTTTGCAGTTGATCTAAAGTTATGTAGATGTTTTGCCCTTGATAAGAAATTATATGACATAATTTAAACCTGCATCGTCCAAGTTATGCTCACTGCATTAAAAACAGCTTGTAAAGTAAAACTGAAATCTATGCCTCTAAGTACATATTAACAGTTAATAACTTAAACAGGACACATTTGAAGGAAAACTGTGCATATGCAAAGAACTACACACACACACAAATAGTACACTGCTTAAAAAATAAAGGGAACATTTAAACAACACATCCCAGATCACAATGAATGAGGCACTCTGGTTAATATTTTATATTATTTACATGGTGAAATGAGTTGGAAACAAAATACTATGTGCATCAGAAGGAAGGGCCCACTGCACCAGCATATGGTCTTACACTGGGTGGAACCCTTCATTTTTTTATTATTTTGAGACTAGTGTACATTATAGGGTTTTTTTAACAGAGGGAATGAAAAGTTATAAACCATCTATATTTTAAATGCCAATAAAACTTTGGGGTTGAACTTTTTTTGTCATTGTAAGAACATAAACTGTACTTTGCAGATTTTAATGAATTTGGATAACAAATAACTTGCTGTTTTGCTCTAAAATGGTTTAAGATGAATGCCAAACTTTACAGTTCCAAGCTGTTTCAAAGCTTGCCTCTCTGTTCACCCCTCTTATGTGTTATTCCATGGGTAGATCTTCATTGTGAACAGCAGCTTTGATAGTTGTGCTTCACCCTTCAGTGTAAGTCTAATTACGTAGTTTAACTCACTAATTCACTTCTTCCTAGTTTAGCCATATGGAGAATGTTGGATAAGAGAGCAATACCTTCCCTGTGTGAAGTCATAAATAGTAAGCATCGAAATAGCTATTAAAAGGCTAAAAATTTTATAAAAGGTGTGAAAACAATACATTTGTGAAAACCTTGTTTTTCAGTATTCCTACAAAAGCAGCGTCATCTTTAATGATAGAATCCTTCATTGAGACAAATCTAGGGCTATAACATAAGATCAACATTCATAAAGCAATTTGAATTATGGTACTGTGATGCCGCAGGTGGTGGTGGGTTATCAAAATTGTAATGATTAGAATACCTCTTAAATATTAATTCAAGATAAAATATTTTAGTACTTGAAATGAAATTCCACAAATAAAATAAAAGTGGAAAAAAAGGCACAAAGTTTTGAGAGTTAAACATTTTCCCTCTTTGTCACTTAGGTCTGCTAATTATAACCCTGACCTGCACCCTGCTGGGGCTCATTGTAGGCCATGGACAAAAGCAAGCAATGACAGAGGAAATGTACAATGTCATAGTTCGCAAGTTGAGAGGAGAGTTTCATGTTCCAGTATCTGAACACACAAGAATTCAACAAAATGCCTTAGTGCGTCTCTGGAGAAATCAAGGGGTCTATTCTCTCAGTGAGGATGGGCAGACACTGCTGTGTGCTGGCAAGCCAGTCACGCTACAGTCTAATGTTGATTGTGTTGTTAAAAAGGGTCTAGATGACACAAAGGGTTCTGGAGCAAGAAAGTTGAGCAAACGACTGAAAATGCATCATAGTGGCATAAGTGAAAGAAAGGTGCAGGAAATCTTGAACAAAACCGAGTGGTACCAACTTCAAAATGCAAAGTTTCTGAATAAGCCCCCTTTGATGACCATTCAAGCCAAAGAAGTGCAAGATCAACACCAAATTGACCTACTGGACATGGGAAAAATGAAAATAAGTTATGGTCAGGCTTTATACCGTTACATTCTCACAGTGATGGATGTGTTCAGTCGTTACATGTGGCTGAAACCATTGAAAAGAAAAAGTAGTGTTGAAATTGCCAAACACCTTACCAAGATTTATCGTGAACATGGACCACCCAAAGTGTTACAACATGACAAAGGGACTGAGTTTAAAGGGGCGGTGAAAAATCTAATGACATCTCTACAAGTGAAAATAATTGAAAGTTCAGCATATCATCCACAAAGCCAAGGAAAGGTTGAGAGGACACATAGGTTGCTAAGAAAGAAGATCATGTATGATCTGGTGAAATTTCAAGGGAACGGAGTTAACTGGGTCAAGCACCTACCTGTATATTCAAGAGTGCTAAATGAGGATCTTAAAGAAGTTTTAGGCTGGAGGTCTCCATTTGAAGTATACTATGGAAGAAAAAGCAACAGCATAAGTCATCCTTTATGCGGTTCTCCATCTTCCGTTCATAAGGAGTCTGTGAGGAATCAACATTCAACTCTACCATCCTTGAGACATCGAGAAAAATTTGATACTAAACGAAAAAGGGTGAGAAGAATGGCACGGAAGGCCTCTGAACACTGTGCTAAGCTAACGATCAAGCGTGCATTCAAACAAAACCTGTCACAACACTACAATGTTAAGGACGCTGTTTTGGTCAGAATGAGGGATGGTGCCCATCGAGTCTCCAAAAAGTATCACGTAAAGTGTGGTACAATTGTGAAAAAAAAAATCGAGAGCTCTCAAAATAAAAAGTGAGTTTTAGGGACCCAAAGACCCTCCGACAAACACAAAAATGGTTCTTCGTGTCGGATATAACTAGTGCGACCCAGCTGCGAAAAAAGACACACTCTAAAAAACCCAAGACAGCACCATCAAAGAGAGGCCTAAACCCACTTTTGTTTCAGTACACACACACAGACAGACTAGAGGATTTTATGTCGATGGAGTTAAGCATTCGCTATGACCCTGACCCAGATGGAAATTGTCAGTTTGCAGCCATGGCTGACCAGCTATCCACCCTTGGAATATTTAGATCACCAGAAAGCTTAGGAGATGAAATTGTCCAAGACCTCAGGAATTATCCATACAATAGAAATGGAACACTCTTGTTCAACTTTGTCGAGGGCAATGACTGGGATGGATACTTGGAAAGAATGGCCCAAACTGGAACCTATGGTGACCACATTGCATTGCAAAGAGCATCTGAAATTTTCCAGGTCCAGTTTCTTGTAATTTACTCTCTGGGAATCAATGCCTCAACTATTGTATCAGAGTCAAACACATATTGTCACAACCTAGTGCTAGTACTTGGTCATGTGGCAGAGGGGCATGGAGAACATTATATGAGTTTGGAGGGACCAGTCACACCATTTATAGAGCATGTTTTGGATGCTCAAGCAGGACAGTTATATGACAACAACACACTTTCGCCACTGCAGCCTACCTCACCAGATGAGTTTGACCCACCTATCCAGCCTGATGAGCCTGAGGACCCTGTTCTGACTACACCCCCTGTTCAGCCTGTCCTACCAACTGAAATGTGTCAGTCTATTATCAAAATGACCCTTGAGGATGACATTTCAATGCTCGGGACGTTTAACAGAGTGTCTCAACATTTTAAAGACATTGCAGATCCATTCCATCCATCAATCTATCTAAGGGAAACATTAAGCCAAAGCCTTTGGTTGGACGTCGTTGGAAAGCACACAATTAGTGTACAAAGGTTGTACAAAGCAGCAGGGCGCTTTGGCGTTGTGGCATTAAAACTCAAGGAGCTGTTTGGGAAACATTCCAAGTGGCTTGGCTGGTAATTAGACATATTAGACATGGACAATTTGAAATTACGGATATATTTTGGAAATAGAAATTTTGTTGTTTGTTTAGCCTTTTGAGGCAATTTCATATTGGTTTAGAATTAATCTTAGTGGAGAAATTTGCTGGTCACAGCAGCTCTCTAAACAAGCAGAAGACACTTACATTGTTTAAGGTAGAACTTATATTCATTGGTTCATTATTGTTTTAAATTGGCTGCAATTGGTTGCCTTTATTGTTGTTGAAAGGTTCTATAAATGCATAAATAAAATTGTTCTTTACCTATTCATCAGCGTTTCTATTTCGTATGTGCATATGTTAAGGTTTACAAATGGATTAAATTTTGATACTGTAATGTGTAAATTTTGTTCTGTATTACAAGAAGGATAGTAAGGTTTGTTGGATGTTTATAACTATTCTTGATGTGGTTTTGGTTTCCAATAAAGAAAATCTGGAATTTATAGAATATTCTCTGTTAATGCAACCTTTGAATAGTGTACTGATAGTAATTGCTAAGTACTGCTACTATGCTAATACAATGATACTAATAATAGGCCTAGCTTTTACAAATACTTTAAAGTAAAATAAAATACAATTAACAAACAAATAAACTATGCTTTAGAATTCTTATTACATAATGCACCATGTTATTACATTTCCTAGAGAATAAAAAACTTGCAAGTGCATTTTGTAATAATCTTCTGAATACGTAATAACTTATTACATAATGCGGCAAAATTCATTACAAAATGCGTTGGGGCAGTTTATTACAAAATGCGTCAGTTTATTACAAAATGCGGCTTTATTACAAAATGAAATGAAAAAGTTATTACATTTTGGACGTTTATTACAAAATGCACCGTTATTACAAAATGCGGCTCAACAAGGGATCTGTGTCATTAGAGGTTTTAGTTATGAAGGCACTTCCAGCATTTCCATCATATAATTGTCTTAATCTATTTGAAGTCATAGTTAGCCACGGTTACTACATGTATCAGGAAATCACCAAGCTAACTAGACATATGGCTTTGTTTTCTATACACCCTGGCTTGGCTGGCAGTTGGAGGAGTCTGGTTGGGTTTGTGCACCAGGAAAGAATCTTTGAGGCGGACGAGAGCAGGGAATGAAGAGAGCAAAGAGAGCTTGTCAATGTTTACACAGAAAATTGGGAGAGTGTGTGTTCAAGGGGAGGAGCTGTTGTGACACACTGTATCCACGGTCTGGAACCAACCACATCACACAGGTCAGACACCATCAGTGACTATTTTGTCACAATGGATCACCTTCCTCCATTGAACCCTCTCCTCTGACACCATCTACCCTCCTGTCCTCTCTCCCTCTATCAATGAGTTCCTCTCTGGTCCTCTAGTCCTCCTGCCTGGCAGCCCCAACCTCAGCCTCCTTCTACCCACATCTTCTCAATGCCTTCTCAGTGTATTTCCAAACCATCTTAGTCTGACTTTATGTCTAGAAAATCTAACATGTGCTGTCCCTCTGATGGGACTCATTCCAAATCCTCTCCGTAATATCCTCCTAAATCCAAAAAAGAACCGCCTAATTTTCACCTCTGGCACCTGTCTTCTCCTCAGTGTCTTAAAATCAAGCACCATGGGTGCTCTCAACTATGTCTTCTCAACCTTTCTTCCTCGTCCTCTTTTATCACCACTGACACTTTTCTCCACCCTCTCTATTGCTCTGGACTGTAGACCCTCAGTACTTAAACTCCTCCACCTTCTTTGTCTCCACTCTATAGCCTCAACCGTCCACTTGGGCTCCTCTCATTAACATACATATTCTTTCTTAGTGCAGCTAACCTTCATTCCACACTTCTCCAGAGCATACCTCCACCTTCACCTCACCAGATGTTCCTCCACCAACTCCCTGATCTCACTATAGATCTACAAACATTATAATCCATCTTGATCCCTGTCCAACTTGACGTTATTCACTATGTGGATGAAATTCCCGTATTTTGTCATTTGTTTATGAAGGCTTACCTTTAAAGTTCTCCTGCTGTGTTATTAATCTCTCAAGTGCCTTTCCAGGGTTGGTCCCTGAGGTCAGTGCGGAGGCGTCTGATCGAGTCCAAACACGCTGCTGCCTATTTCCCGCAGTTTCTTCTGTCTGATGATTACAGACAGCATGAGCTTCAGGCCAGTCATTCCACCATTCCACACTCTTACTCACCGGCCCCACCACACACACACACACACACACACACACACACACACACACAAAGTGTTTGCGCAGGGATTAAACTGACAAGGCTCTGACGCCCTTCTGGTCTTTCAGGGCAGAAAACAAAGGTCGTGGGAGTCCTGCATCAGAAGGCTTGAGCTCCTTCTTCTCCTTGTTCCTGTAAATGATTGACGAAGTGAAACACCCTGGCAAGCTTGTAAATCTTGCCAAGCAAATACATCCGAGTGCTCTGCAGGTCCAATGCCATAACAGTGCTTTACATGAAATGGCAGCTCAAAGCAGGCTGATCTTTCCCAGTTATCTGGATCAGTGGAAGGTTCCTGGAAGTTCTGAATGCTCATTGATTTCCTAGTTTCAGCTTTGAGTCCAGGTACAGCTTCTATCAACCGTCTGGTCCTGCTTACTCTGACCCTCAGATTATTCCAGAATATCAGAAACAGCCGGATCTGAATTTCCAGCCAGGAGCTGGATTACTGTGAATCTGCCACCTGCAGCCGTTTGCCAGATGTGAGGAGCTGGCTTAATGATTCACTCAAATAAACATCAAATCCAATCGAGTAAGGAACTCTGAGGAGAAGACGAGGAGACAGTGATACTTCTGGAAACGGGAACAGTTTGGGTGTTTATTTACAAAAATGCAACTTTACGTTGGATGAAACAGAAGCTTCCATTTTGAACCGCCAGAGGCAACTGCGGGGCTGCCCTCTGAGTGTTAGTGCTGGAGCGCCATCTAGTGGCTCCAAAAGCAACAGGAGAGAGGAAAAAATACAGGATTGAAGAAGCTCCTTCCCATATTGAGCATTTACTCTTCATGTCACTTGGACCCCCCATGGGGGGGTCCAAAGGTCATCTAGCTGTCGTCGGCTTGCAGCATCTTCTCGATCTCTTGGTCCCACTGGTCGTCCTTGTTGTCCGACTCCGTCACAACCTCATACTCCTGCAGCTCCTGCTGCAGCTCCTTCTCCCAGTCGGCCGCCTCTTCTGGAGCAGGGTGGAGATGATTTAGTGCAGGAAGTAAAAATGAACTGATTCCAGGCTAGAACTGAATTAATATCATTGTCAGATCTTATGATGGCACAAGGACTAAGATCCTCTCCTTGAAGATATTCCTCCTCTTCATGGACTCACCCTCAGGATACAAGGAGTTCTCCTTATTCAGGACCAGTTGCTCCATCTCCTTGCGAAGGTCCTCCTTGTCGATGGATGTCGAGTCGAAGGCATCACTCACAAATTCAGAGACCCCGGGGCTGGTGGACATTTCCTCCTCTTCTTCGGGGGGCTGGGAGTCAGAGCAGAGACGGTTGTCCAAAACTATATTTAAGAAACGGAGGCGATAATACCAGACGTGTCTCACCTTCTGCATGTTAGCAATGGAGACGGGAGGAGTCTTGGGTCGAACGCCATCTGCTGAGGAAACAGACATCAGCTTGGAGCTTTAAATCCCACCTTCCTCTGGAGGAGGAAGTTCTTCCTCACTGGCGTGTAGGCAGTGTTAGGAGGGACAAGTACAAGTACTTGTCCCTCCTAACACTGCCTGTGCCAGCCAGTCTGCCGCTGTCATACACTTGTGGGCCAGCGGCGGCCCATCCTGTCGGCGTCTTGTGACTGACCACAGAGCAGTCAGAATTTCCGGGGTTTGGAGGTGAAAATGGTTCTGGTTGTATTGATTCCAGGCATGTACCCACGCCTCAATGATCAATCAATCAAATCTGAATGGAACCGGGACGACTCAAGAGCCTGAAACATACAATTAAGTGTGCCTCCAAGAAATGAGAAGACTAATCATGACCTGTTAGGATGACGTCCTTGGGGGCCACGCCATCCTCGCTGCTACCCAGCTGCTGCTGAGCTGCCAGTGCCGTCAGTTGAGCCGACTGCTTGATCAGAGACACACGGTAGAAGTAGTTCCTCCAGAAAACCTCCTCTTTCACACTGGGGGACACAAAGACGGCATTAGGAGTAGACAGAGAGTGGGGGCATTCCTGGCGGGGAAGGGAAGCGCCACTCACTGTTTGGGCACCAAGTCGAAGCGCATCCTGTTCAGCAGCTGATCTTCTTCCAGCATCACAGCCGCTACGGGGTACATCTGCTCAATGTTGAAGTAGAACTGCACGCCGGCGGGGGGGTCACGCAGGAAGTTCCTCTTGTCCTGAATAGAAGGAGCACAATCAGAAAGCGGCTTGGGCAAGTCCAGGTGGGGCGTGAAGGTTATGAAGAGGCTTACGGCTGACAGCGCCAGGATCTGTTGCTGTATTGTCTCCTCTTCATTGTAACCAACCCAGGGGGGCATGGCCACATCTGCGCACGCGCACGCACACACACACACACGCACACACACACACACACACACATCACTGGATCAATGGCTGGAAGGGATTGATTGAAAACAGTCAGGTAAAATCAAGCAGCTTCTGTTTAGCAAAGACAACATAGTCATGTTTGGCTTACTTGTCACTCTTTTCTTGTTTATGGCCAACACACACACACACACACACACACACACACACACACACACACACACACACACACACACACACACACACACACACACACACACACACACACACACACACACACAGACAAGGAGATATTCACTCATTTGTATTAAGATGAGGATAAAGAAATAAACTTATTTTTATTGATCACTGTAATGATAATCAAACTCCTTTGTCATTTCACAGCGACAAGACGCTCAAAAGCAACATATTTATTATTTTTGATAAGACACCAGGAGAACCGTCACCCGTTGCACTGCTTTTAAACTGGTCATCACCAATAATGTTTCTCAGTCATCATCACCACAACTGTGATCCATCCCCCTCCTCCAGCTGGCGGACCTGCTTCCTGCTCGGGTGAGGATGACTCTAAGGGATGAAGGCTGACAGTGTCTTCTCCCACCTGATTTCTTTGCCTTCTTCTCTTGAACAAACTTCTCCTGCTCCTTTTGAAAGTCTCCCAGAAACGTCTACGGACACACACCCAAACCAGCCAGTTACGCTCTGTGAGGTTGTCATAGCAATAAAGAAATGACGGCCACTTCCCTTCGCACACCAGTCAGCGCTCACCTTGTCAATAATGCCATCAATTTTTCTCTCTCCCACACTCTTCTTTATCTCCACCATCGAGTCCGAGATCTTCTTGGATGCACTGGACGCAAAACTGAGGATGAAGCCTTGAGGGGAGGGAACAGGAGGATGAGGACGGAGAGTGTGGTCCGCATGACATGAACTGTATGTTTCCAGACAGAGGATTCAAGAAAGTGGGTGAAAGACTGCTCAGAAGAAAAAAGAGTGACGTTCAAAATCATGTCTTGGTTTGAAGATTTATGTCTTCAGGCACGCCGATGACAGCGATGCTCCTGCAAAGGATCATGGGACTGTTCCGTTAGATCTACAATATTCATGCTCGTTTATGCTCGTCGGTGTGTTGTGGCATAGTTACAGTCGGCCCGGGACAGTGTTGGTCCAGTGAGAACCAAACATCCCATGATCCTTTGCACGGCTCAGCGATCAGGGCGACTGTGGAACGCATCCATTCTCGATTGGATGGGAATTCCATGCAAAAAAGAACTCGGAGAAAGCGTTTTTTTCCATCCCTCGACTGAGCTGGACTTTCCCTGTTTTGAACCCCTGCAGTGGATATATGAGGCTTTAAGAGGAAACAAAAAATAAGATTAGAGTCTCTGGCTTCCACCCACAGCAGGCTAGTAAGACCGACCGCCTCCGGACCGACGACCCGGTGCTTTCCTTTCATGAAGGAAAACACTATGAGGTGTAAGAACCGCTAACGACGGAGTAAACAAAGCTCACCGCCCAGTCCTGCGTCCTGCTCAGCTGGCTCCACTTTGTTTACCTCCTCCGGTGCCCGCTCCTCCTCCGCCTCCGCCCGCTGCTCCGCGTCCCCCGCCGGGCCGGTCGGACCGTCCAGGCCGAGCCACGACCCAAGTCCGCGGAACATGTCGCTGCAACGGACGTCCTGCCGCGGAGTCGCCAAAGTCCGAATTTAGGACACCTTCGAGTGTTTCTCTGTGGCCAGGAACTGAACAGACAGCTCTTCTTCTTCTCCGTTTCCTCATGTGGACAGGCGGGTTGCTGCTCACCAGTGGCAGAAATGCAGAACTGCCGGCCCCGCTGTGGACGGCACTCGATAAAATAAAATAAAATATGATGTTTTATAAATTGAATGAGAGAGTGAATGGTTGCATGTTAATAATAAAATTAATGATAGAAAAATACCTAAGGTAGACACTACAGCCCCTCTGCCACTCATAGTTCGGGATGAGTGGTGTAGACAATGAACGAACGAACGAACGAATGAATGAAAACATTCAATAAGGGATGATACTTAAACTGGACAGTGCTATTGTTGTAAAGGAGTATTACGCACCTGTCAGTTTAAACCTCATATCCTCGTCAGATCCCTGGAGTCTGATCTCCGTGGAGGTTCTTGCAATTTAGTTGTCTTAATTTAAAGACACGGCAGCGTGGGGATATTAGGTAATGGCGCCTCCAGTCCAGCAGAGAGCGGTGATGAGCCGGTAAATTTTGGGAGCCACGCCGAGGAAGACACCGGCGCTTCGAGCGGGGACAAAAACCGTTTGATTCTAGCCGCCGTCAGTGACCCGGCGCGCCACCTCGGTTCCCTCCAGGGGTCTTACGAATCCCTGCTCTGCACCGGAAACCGACCGAAAGACCGAAAGGAGCTTTAAATGCAGCAGGGGACATGACTCCTGTGTAGACCTGAGGGAACCCAGCGGACCGTTCATCCCTTTGGCAAAAACATCCCAGCCACCTGATCCCAGTTGGACGTCAGATCTTCTCGGAGCGCCGCCATGAAGACCCTGATGGTGTTCGACTTCGACCACACGATGGTGGACGACAACAGCGACACCTGGGTGATCAGGTGACCGATCCATGCCAGCGTGATCTCCTGCCTTTCCCACATGTCATCTGTAATAACAGGTGTTTTCGTTTCTCTAGGTGTCTTCCGGGTCAGATGCTTCCCGACTCGGTGAAAGACTCGTACATCAAAGGCCACTGGACCGAGTTCATGGGGAAAGTCATGAATTACATTGGCGAGTTCACTTCCTCCAAATGAAATGAAAGCATTCTGTACTAAATGTGTCACAAGACTTTGAACAAAACATTTTTTATCGTATTTATTGCCTTGAAACAAAAACACAGTTTTAGAGGACCTTGTCAAATGCTATGCCAATGTGATTAAATATTATACTATCAAATACATATTGTACATAAAATATGAGGACGCAGAGAGTATAAATTATGTTTTTTTCAAAGTAGTTTAAAATCAAAGCTTTTCGAAGTTGCTTGTGACTTAAATTCATGCTTTCCTGTCAGGTGACCAGGCAGTAAGTCCCGAGCAGGTCCAGAGTGTGATGGAGACCATCCCCCTCACGGCAGGGATGACTGACCTGCTCACATTCATATCAGAGCACAAGGCGGCTGTGGACTGCATTGTGATCTCGGACGCCAACACCGTGTTCATCGACTGGATCCTCCATGCCGCTGGGCTCCGGACTGCCGTGGACCAGGTCTTCACAAACCCGGCCGCCTTTAACGAGCTGGGCTACATGGAGGTGAGGCGCCATCACTCCCATGACTGCGACCGCTGCCCTGTCAACCTCTGCAAGCGAAGGGTGCTGGAGCGCTTCCTGTCACAGCAAGCTGACGGAGGTGTGGAGTATCACCGGGTATTTTACGTGGGCGACGGTGGCAATGACCTCTGCCCCACTTCCTGCCTGCGGGGCCACGACATAGTGATGCCCAGGAGGGGCTTCACCCTGGAGAAGCTGCTGGCCAAGGCACAGGTTCGAGAGACGGCGGGCCTGCGAGCGAGGGTCGTGTCCTGGAGCAGCGGAGCCGAGATCCTGGACGAGCTGAAAGCCAGTTTACAGCCGTAGGCCCGGACAGACGGAAATTCTTACTGGCTCGTCTGCTCAGAGTCAGTATTTACACATTTTTGTACTATTCTTACCGTGCAAATCCGTGCCCTTCTGGTACTAACCGGTGAATCGATCGCCGGATCAATTGATGGAGAGTTTTTGCAGCGAAGCTCGTAGGGGTGTAAGTCAGAGCCATCATGACGATTCGATCCGATTCGATTTCTCAAGGCAACGATTCGATTGATTCGATTTTTTTTTCGATACTTAAAAATGCCCCACGATTTGATCCGATACGATTTTTTTAACTACGATACGATTTTTTAATACCATTTTTTTTTAACTATTTCAAATTTTGAATAAATCAACGGAAGCTGTAATATCATATATTTTATTTCAGAAAGATATATTGAAGAGCCTTTCTTTAGCCTTACATGAAAAAGAACTTAACAATATCAGTGCAATGGCCACAAAAGTGCAAACAAAATAAATATAAAAAATAAAACATAAGCCTATGCTTCCTTTACTATAAAATATAAATAAAATACTCCACAGTCAGTGCAATGAGCCAGAATGTGCACTAGCAGTAAAAAGTAGGCCTATACTTCCTTCAATATAAAATAAAAATGCATAGGTTCTGTAGACATACTTAAGGGGTGTAACAAAAAAAATACTGCTCCACCTAGAACTATTGTACACCTCATTCAACAAAAAACGCACATGTCGTTACTGAAGGGCCTTTCTTTAGCCTTACATGGAAAAGTATGTCACAAAATCAGTGCAATGACCACAAAAGTGCACTATCAGCAAAATGTAACAAAAAAACATAGGTCACTGCAAAATAAAAAAATACTCCAATAATGCATTTGTTGTATAGATACTGAAGGGGTGTAACAAAAAGAACAGTTAATAAACAAAACCAGGCAAAAGAGAAAGTACAGCTCTGTTACATTTCCATACCTTCAATGGTGCTTCTTGACAGATTTTTCTTTAAAAAAAATCAGTTGGTCCACATGCTCAGAAGACAAAACACTACGTTCTGAACGCACAATGTCCCCTGCTGTGCTAAATACGCGTTCTGAGGGTACACTCGTACCGGGTATGCACAAGTAGGTCTTTGATGGCAATTGCCTTCGATATGTTTTTGGCCCTTTTCGAACTGCTTGGTTACTTTTGTGGGAAAAATGTACTCAGCTGGGCAGCGCGCTGTGCTTTTTTAAACATTCGCCTTCAACAACACCATGCCGTCTTTTCAGGTGAGCCGACAAATTAGAAGTGTTGCTACAGTAGCTAACTTCAATTCGACATTCTTTACATATTGCCACATCTTTACCAATTCTTTCCCGTCTTTGCGGAAGCCGAAATACTTCCACACGAACGATTTTAAACCTACAGGAGTGTGTAAGTCCGCGTCCTTCTCAGCCATATCAATGTCTGCCTCCCGAATGTTCAAATGCAAGTGCTATGCCAAAGAGGGTGTGTCCGCTGAAAGACTGTGCTGAAAGAGGGTAAGTGTTGTGTTTTGTGTAAAAGAGGCGACCGGAGATATTAGAGTAGCACTTAGTTATTTTACTGAAGAGCAGAGCACAGGTGGTGATAGCAATTCGTACCAACAGACATGAGTCTGCGCATGTGCAGATTGCAAGTAAACATATATGATTAACTGTTCAATATTACTGTGTCCACAGTCAATATTCTACATCCCCTTTCCTTAGTTGGAACCTCTAACCATGAACACAGTCTCAACATCTTAATAGTAATACAGTGTTAAACTTACTCCATACTTATGTGACTGAATCATGAAATACGACATATCCAAACAATGAAAAGAAGTGAGCAAATAACTGTGATAACCATTCAACAAGTCATCATGTAACTTAGTCAGACATTAACAAAATACCCTCTTAGCAGTATAGATCTTTGTACTTGGGGTTAGGTTTACTGATGCGACCTGAGCGCGTTCTATAAACATCCACGTTTACAGACGGTTCAGAAGCAGAGGCTCGATTTGCTGGGCACTCAGTTACCGGACGTGGCTATGCAGAACAGAATGCGGACTCTGTCATATGCCTTGTTGGATCAGGTCCAGTGTCCTGATAAGAGTCTCTCGGGTCAACCTGAGTCGGTGCGGGTTCAGGAACAGTTAAGATGTGTTTTCTGTTTCTCCTGTATGTTTGTCCTTCCGACTAAATCAGGTATGATCTGGGCTCATTGCATGGTTCACAACTCCTGTGCGGTCATATCCTTTCGGTGTTTGAAGCCTGACTACCTGTCCTTCTGTTAGAGATTTCAGAGGTCGGCTCGTTTTGTCATAGTAGCGTTTTTGCGCGAGTCTTTTATTCAGAAGTTGAGCACGTACGTCCTCTAGCTTGCACGTGTCGGGTTCAAGCAGCTTTTTGGAGACAGGGAGAGTAGTGCGCGTCTGTCGCGACATAAGTCTTTGTGCAGGAGACCCAAGCTTAGTGTCACGAGGAATGTTTCTCAAATTGAGCAGGTTGAGAAAGATGTCAGTTTTGTCTCTGTGAGATTTCTCCATTAGACCTTTAGCACTACGGACAGCTCTCTCCGCCGATCCATTTGATTGGGGATACTCAGGGCTGCTTGTCACATGAGTGAAGTCCCATTGCCTTGCAAAGTCCTTGAAACGCTGACTCGTGAACTGTCGTCCGTTGTCGGTGATAAGAGTGTGAGGTGTACCGTGAACAGAGAAATGACGTTTCAACTTACCAATGACTGTTGTTGATGTGAGAGTACGCAGCAGGTCAATCTCAAACCAGCCTGAAAAGGAATCCACAAGTACCAAGTATTGTTGGTTATGCCAGTCAAAGATGTCTGCTGCCACAGTTGACCAAGGTATCTCCGGAATAGGGTGGAGAAGAAGCGTCTCTTTTTGTTGGTGTGGTTTTGTGCTGTTGCACACCGAGCATGCTCGCACTTCCTCATCAATGTCTCTAGTCATTGTCGGCCAAAACACTATTCCTCTTGCTCTCCGTTTTGTGGCCTCTGTACCTGGATGCCCTCTGTGTAAAATGCCAGTGTACAGTTTTTGTAAGCTTAGAGGAATAACCGCTTTCTGTCCTTTCATGACAATGCCATCCTCAATGACCAGTTCATCCCTGAAAGTAAAGTAGGGACGCACCGCATCTGGGAGATTATGAAACTTGTCTGGCCACCCATGTCTTATAAAGTTGCTGAGCATCTGGAGAGTCAGATCAGTGGCAGTGTGTTCTCTTAGTTCCCGTAAACGAGCAGAAGACACGTAACAAACTGACATCACATCAAAATCATCAACTTCGTCCGCAAGCTGAGTTTTGGTGTTACTGGGAGCCCGTGATAAAGCATCAGCCAAGTGCATTTGCTTTCCACTTTTATACACGAGCTTGATGTTATACTTCTGGAGCTTCAACATCATGCGTTGTAATCTTGCCGGTGTTGCATGAATAGGCTTTTTGATGATTGTAACCAGAGGTTGATGGTCAGTCTCTATGGTGACTGGTTTGCCATAAATATAATCGTGAAATTTTGAGCATGCAAAGACAACTGCTAGCAGCTCTTTTTCTATCTGTCCGTGAGGGTTCGTGAGGCATAAGCTACAGGTTTGCCTTCCTGCAGGCATGCTGCACCAAGTCCAAATTGCGAAGCATCACATGTCAGTGTCACAGGTTTATGAACATCGTAATATGACAGTACAGGGGGGTTAGACATGTGTTTCTTTAGAGTGTCGAAAGCACATTGCTGCTGTTCATACCATGACCACTCAGTATCTTTGTGTGTGAGTTGTCGAAGTGGAGCAGCGATTTGGCTGAAGTTGGGGATAAATTTCCCAAGGTAGTTCACCATACCAAGAAATCGTTGCACGGCTGCTACATCGGTTGGCACAGGCATGTCTCTAATCGCTTTAGTCTTAGCAGTGTCTTTAGTAGTCTTTTAGACCCTGAGCAGTGAAAACATGACCAACGTAACTGACCTGGTTCAGCCTGAACTTGCATTTGAGGGGGTTGAGTCTCAACTTCACCTCTCTAGCTCGGTCGAGTACCTTTCTCAGATGTGCATCATGTTCCTCAATGTCCTTGCCTCCAATCAGTATATCGTCCACAATGATTGTGCAGGGATAACCACCGAAAATTTGCTCCATGGAGCGCTGGAACACCTCACTGGCAGAGCTGATTCCAAACGGCATCCGCAGGAACCTGTAACGGCCAAAACAGGTACTGAAAGTGGTTAACATTGAGGATTTCTGGTCAAGGGATATCTGCCAGAATGAGTTCTTTGCATCTAAGACTATGAACACTGTTGCGTTTGACATTTGAGATGCAACCTCATCTACTGTTCTCATTGGGTGATGTGGTCTTTTCAAAGCAACATTCAAGTCTTTAGGATTGATACAGATCCTAATTTCCTTATTGTCCTTTTTTCTGGTAGCGACCTTTGAGGAAACCCAGTCTGTGGGCTCCGAGACAGGTGTGATCACACCTAGCTCCTGCATTCTGTCCAGTTCAGCTTTGACTTGGTCCTTCATCGCAACTGGAATGCGGTGTGCTGGTCGAACTATGGGTCTTATCTCTGGGTCTAGGGTCATTGAATATGTGACAGGTAATCTTCCAAGCTCATTAGAAAAAAGGTCACTGTATTCACCTTCAATTTGTCCCGTAAAATCTTGAACTGTTGAAATACTTACTTGGTTGACTTCTCTGCTGAGAGACACAAGTCCCATTTGGAGTGAGGCACTGAGTCCTAGCGATGGTAGCACATTCTCATTTATAACAAAGAAAGGTAAAGTATAAGGTTTGACTCCTAGATGGCAACATATCTCAACGAGTCCTAGAGTTTGTATCTTACTACCACCGTATGCAACGAGGTTGGTGGGTTTACTGCATGGCTTTATTTGTTCCTTCCTTTTTATCTTCTGAAAAGTCTTCACTGAGAGAACATTGCATTTAGCACCAGTGTCCACCTTCATTTCAACCGGATTGCCATTAATCTGTAATGGTGGTATGAGCTTCTTCCCTTTCCAGCGTCTGTGCATAATCCGAATCTACGCTGTCCAATGTAATTCCATTTACATAGTAAGTATCACCGTCACTGTCCTCCTTATGGTCCATGTCAACCTGGTGGACTGCCTTCTTGTGTTTATGCCTCTCAAACTGAGGTCTGGATTTACAGCACTTTCTGAAGTGGTTCATCTTCTTGCATGCATTACACTGCTGGCCAAAAGCTGGGCATTTATTTCTTTTTGCAATATGACTACTACCGCAGTTGATACAGTTAGAGATGTGCCGAGAAGCAGCTGGTTTAGCATTAAACCTTGCCTTGTCACATACTCTTTTCCTATATTTGTTTTGCACAGCATCCACGTGTGTAACTGAGCTACTTAGGGTCATTAGCGTTATGTTGTGCTCCTCTGTAACTTCGTGTATTTGACACACAGAAATTGCCTTGGCTAAAGTTAAGCCACTGTCACGCAAAAGACTTTTCCTGAGATGGTCGTTATTTATACCACACACCAGTCTGTCTCTGATAAGTTCCTTGCTCAGCTCCCCAAAGTTGCAGCTCCTAGCTTTAATTTTCAAATCACTGACGTAAGATTCAATAGTCTCACCAGCCTTTTGGTTGCGCGTGTTAAACTTGTGCCGTTCCATCGTCACGTTTGTCTGAGGATTGCACATTTCTCTGAACTTTCTTTTGAGGCATTCAGGATTCTCCTTTGACTCCGCGGGAACGAGGACACGTCCATCGTCGGCGCCATCTTCGCGCACCTCCGCCGCGTATATGAAAGACTTTTCCCGCTCGATGGCTTCGGGTCCGGCTAGGTTCAAGAGAATGTAGGCTCGAGTCCGCGCTGGCTTGTCCGAGTGTGCTGCAGCGATAAAAATGTCATATTCCTGCTCGAATATGCGCCAGTTTTCTGCCAAGTTGCCTTCAAACAACAGTGGGTCGGGTCGCCTGAAACCCTCCGCCATGTTGGTGGAAAAAAAATAACGTAGCGTGGTAGCGCGATGGTCCCGCTCGATAAGAAACAAGCCACTTACAACACACAGGTTTTCTGTGAAAAATGTGCGTCCATAACTTCTGACACCATGTTGTGTTTTGTGTAAAAGAGGCGACCGGAGATATTAGAGTAGCACTTAGTTATTTTACTGAAGAGCAGAGCACAGGTGATGATAGCAATTTGTACCAACAGACATGAGCCCCGCCTACAGTGAGTCTGCGCATGTGCAGATTGCAAGTAAACATATATGGTTAACTGTTCAATATTACTGTGTCCACAGTCAATATTCTACAGTAAGGGAAGCGAAGTAGGTGGAGACAAAGTAGGTTACCGCCACCCGCAGCACGGAGTGAGAATTACGCCTCAGAGCAGACTAAAAATAGACAGGTAAAATGCATACATGGATCGATACTCTTACGGACGTGTCGATGCATCGGATCGTCAGCTGTCGGATCGATATATCGATACATATCGATTTTTTTTTTACACCGCTAGAAGCTCGGAGCTGCTGTGGGGAAATATCATGTATCTTAGTGAAGTAGGGCTTGGATGGGGTCTGAGTTCACAAGTGGCTGCCCTTACCCAGGAAGATGAAGATGATGATCTATGAGGAGGAGGATGGGGATGTGATATCACACCATGTCTTTGTGACGTCATTGTGAGGGGTGGTCTCCTGGTGGGGTTACATCATGACGAGACATAACCATCCTGTCATTGTCTCCGTCCATCAGAAGAGGATTGCAGCCGGTGTCCGGCCGGCGCCAGACTTCATTAAACCACTGGAGGTTTTCTAACGCCCTCGGTCCCCCACGGGAATGAAAGCGCTGCCAGCCTGTTCGGGAAGCAGAGCGAACCATGTGGTTGGTCCATGTCATGAAGGCTGGGGGAGATGGAGGGGGAGGAAATGTTCAGAAATAGTTGCAGTGTTTAATATACAACAGAATCAAGAATATTTCTGCTTGTTAATCAAATCATTTTAAACAATGAAGGTTTTTCGTCTTTATCCTCATTTTGAATCTTCACCACGTGGATGTTGGATCATGATATTTATTCCAGTTGTTCCAACCTGAATAAACGTCAACTGAAAAACACGAAAGTGAAACTTTTCCTTCAGACTTCTGTCAGCTGGGTTCCCCAAGAGTGCGGTCTTTGTCTCTGCTTTTATGACAGCACCAAGGGGCTCAGGTTGTAGGGGGTGTGGCTGTGGACCTGAAAGTTCATCTTGAAACTAAAAGTTTGCCGCAAGAGATTAATATTCATATGTACGGCTTATCCTGGGGGTAGCCTATCCCTGCCCTGAATGGGCAAAGAAGTAGCGTTCACCCTGGACTGCTTGATCTCAGGGCCACACAAAGAAACATACAACCATTCACCATCATTTCCACACCCTCAAAATTGTCTGAATCTGCACATTTCCCAATCTATCCAGGGCAGAAACCTGATAAGTGGCAGCGGTGAGCCTTGCCTCATCTCTACAGTCAAACTGGGCTTTACAGTGCTGCTCGTTTGTTTCTCAGCAGTTCACCACTAGAATGTTTCAAGACAGATTTATTCATTATATCATTATACACGACATGACTTTGCAGCCTGTGTGATATCTTTTATGTAAGTGTGTGACAGAATTATTTTTTTGATTGGACAATAAACTGCAGAGAAAATTCACAAGGTGAGGCAGACAGTACTGCGCTGCACCAGAAGGGGGCATAATGTGAGCTGAAAGGTTCTTGTTGCTGCTGTTCTCCCTCTTCAAGCAGTATTGGACAAAATAAATCAAAATAACAAGGACTTTTACAAGAAAGTTACAAAGCTCTATGTGGAAGAGACTGGCACATGGGCTTTGTATATGGATAAAGGTTAGTCTCTTCTTTATTTTTTGAGGAAACTGAAAAACATTTGTGGTCTATGTAAAAATAATCAAGTAATACAAAAAAAAAAATCCACTTTCAGCAAATTTATTCTTTTCTTTTTCTTGTTATCCTGATGAGCAAGCTGCATTAAAATTGATTATAGTGTCAGAATTTGAAGTTATAATGACAACCAGATTTCTAACTTTAAACTGTTGTTTGGCACTATATACTTTTATTTGTTTACAATGAGTATAAATCGTTTAGAACAAATTTAGGGTGAACAGCACATCAGCTCTATCCTTCCATTCACCTACCATTCACACATCAGGATAATCTCCTGCATGTGTTTGAACTGTGGGAGGAACCCCAAGCAGACACAGGGGGAACATAAAGGCCTCCACACAGAAAGGGCCCCTGTGAGAATCCAACCACGGACCTTCATGCTGTGAGGAGGAATGCAGTATTCAAAATATGAGATCAAGAAATAGATATAATTTGGTATAAAATCATGTCTTCTGGCATTTATTCCTAAACAGCGCAATTCAGAGGGTCCCAGTTTGATGTCAAAGGATCAAACCAACCTCCCAGTGGAGGATTTAAAATGTAACTTCTTCAGGTTTCAGTTCCAATCATGTTGAATCAACATTTTCCACTTTTCAAAATTTGCAATCATGTATAAATGGGATAATGACATGTAGGGTGATGTGTGTTCAAAGATGTCTGAAAACACGCTGAGACATTAACTGTTGGTTCGTCAGCCTGACTCTAAATCCAGAAACCTCTGGTTTTCCCATCTGCCAACTTCCAAGGTCTTTCTCTAGAAACGGATGAGAAGATACATCTTCTCATCTGTCTCAACTAGGAACAGAGGGGGAGGTTTTGGGGAGTTGGTGAAGCAGGTGAAACTCACAGGCTGGAGACACTAGGAAAATGTCAATGAGGATGAAATCAAAAGATAGTGGTCAAGATGAGGGGACCGGTTGCCTCCTGCAGGCCAGTTGCAACACAACACAGCTGGAAGAGTGTCTTATTCCACCATGTCTTTCTTATCTTCTTCATCCAACTTCCCTCCTCTGCTCTGTGCTTCCTTTGGCTTCTCTCTGGCGGGCCAAAGTTGGTGAAAAAGATCTGTGCATACTTGTGGAACTTGGTTGATCGTGAATCTGTGTTTGGACGTTGTTAGACTGGCCTTTCCCATGGACCATTGCAAGGTCCATTAGCAAAGCGTGGGAATGGAATGGCAGAGTGGTCCCATGGTTTCGTCAATCTGCAGCAAGAAAAAAAGTTTCGTCTTTGCTCCTTGACGGCGGTCAAACACAAAGACAAGAGCGCTCAACAATGGGGTTCTTACAGACCCTGGGGCTGATGGGAGTTTGGTGGAGTGGGAGGTGGCCCAAAAATGTACTGTTAAGACCAGACAGTTGTCCCAGCCATTAGGGCCTGAGCTCTTGATGGAAGTCAGATCTCCCAGAGAGATCTCCTCAGATTTCTTGAATGAGACTCAGATCTCCTTCATGTCAGAAAGGGATCACCAAGGACACATCGCCTCTTGCTTATTTTGCCCTACCCATCCCCCCTTATCCCTGGACCTTGTGGCCCAGATTACCTGGTCAGGTTGCATCTGGTTGTGCCAACAGGAGCAAGCAAATCTGGTGGAGTGGGAGGACAATGGCCCAGAAAGTTCCTGATAGCTTAACCCTGGACCCTCATTTTAGAATTTTATGAGCAGCACCCTCAGTGCCTGGTCATGAAGCAATTGTTCCTGTCAAGATCCCGAGGCTGTGAATTGCCCACACCTGATTCTAGCCTGTTTTCCGTTTAGTGTGGATGTTTTGTATAACTCGTGCACAAGTTTTGTTTGTCAAGCGTTGGAACTTTTTTTTCTTGAACTTTGACAGCAAATCTATTGTGACTAATATTGTTTTGTACTTTGCATTTGGAGATTCTTCAGTTTGTGCTTTGCTTCAGGTTCAGCTTTTGTGAGTTCCATGTTTGATCTTTTGCCTGTTGAGATATTCTCTGGTAACGTATTAAAGAAATCTATTTGTCACTTCATTTGTCTTGGTTGTCTCTTCTTCCTCTAGTCATCTGCCTCACCATGACATTCCTGTTTATTGAATTGATGCTATGCTTTATGACTTTTTCCTCCTTGTAAAGGCTCTGCTTTATTCTTGATTAACCCTGTTAGTTTCCCCACCAGCCCCTCTGTCATTTGATTGGGTTCATCCTCTTTTCATCAGTTGACCTTTTGGCTAAAATTCTTGACACTCAGAGACACTTGAACCCCTCCACTTGGGACACAATCTCATTCCCCACCAGGAGCGGACACAATATTCTGGCCAAGGGCCCAGGACCCTGATCGGCAGTGCTGATCCTCATCACAGCTGCTTAATGCTTGGCTGTGAATGCTGAAGTGTCAGCAGGAGATCATCGTCAGATGAAGCAAACAGACCTTTATCATCCCAAAAAGCAGAGACTCCATCCTCTCAACACCCCAGTTGCATCCTGACATTTTGTCCATAATGGCTATGAACAGAATCAGTGACAAAGGGCAGCCCTGGCGGAATCCGAGCCTCATTGGAAACAAATCTGATTGTTTGTGGGCCAAGCTCTGAAGCCGATTATACAGAGACCGAACAGGCCATATCATAGGATCAAATACTCCTGGACTACCCACTACAGGATTACCCAGGGGGCACCGTCGAATCCCTCTTCCTAGTCTGCTGGCGCTTTGGAAGCTCTGAGAGGGGCAGGAAATGACTGAATATGCTAGTCCGGCAGGCTGGCTCTGTCCTGAACTGCACTCTTGACTCCACTGAGGTGTTACCTGAGCTAGCATCCATCAGGGACAACCCCTCTCACCCTTTGCATGACACTGTGAAGCTCCAAGCACTTCCTTAACCCAAAGACTATCACATCCGCGCTGCAAGAAGGTCCCCTTCTTTCTAATGCTGTGTGAGAGTGCTAATACTACTCACAAGAATTGCAAAACATTCATTTTTGCACCACCCTGCACTACTTGCATCCCTATTTTACACTATCTCTACCTCTACAAACACTATTATCCTTTCAATATTTATATTTATATTGTATTTTTACATCCTCCAGAGCACCCTATTCATCATTTCCTTTTTACTACCTACATCCCCTGTTGTGTGACTGCTATTTCCATGACAATTCTCTGCAAAAGGAATTTCTTTTGTTTTTCTTTCATATTTTTTTAGATTCTGATTATATTGTGCATAGTTTATATAGTCTATATATAAAACATTGTATACAGGATCAATGAAGCCTATGTTATGTTATGTTATGTTATGTTATGTTATGTTATGTTATGTTATTGTTGCACACGTGAATGATGATGATTCAGTGTTTAGGTTTTGCGGGTTTTATTTTCGGCTGTAACACAAACATTAGCCACATTACTGGCGTCCAACCTCTGCCGCCGACACAGGACTGAACTAATACTGTGACCGGGTCTCGGCAAACTAATCACAGTTGGTTTCACGCCATCCTGTGGTGGAATGTGGTACTACATACTTACGAACAGTGAGTGAGAAGAAAGGAGCAAACTGCTAACTCAGGAAATAAAATAAATTAGATATCAAAAAAAAAAGGGAGGGGGATTTCTAGTCTTTGCACTCTCACACTCTCCCCTCCAAAACTTAATGGCGTCCCGACATCATGACACTAACTTTATGCAGCAATTATCCATTGCATACAGGGAGGTTATTTCTAAGTCGGAGTCAGAGTTCGACAATGTTCATAAGGATGCATAGCTGTTGCCACAGTAACTCATATGGCAGGTATCTCCCATTACTGCCATATGCTTGCAGCTGGTGTCATTGTGCATGATGACAGTCCACTGCTACATCCATCACTAGCACGGGTATCTGCATCCTTTCTGAGTAAGGTATCTTAACATAGTTCAGACCTCCTGTTTTAACATTAAATACATTAGTCCTCAACTAATGCCAAGATTCCATTCCATGTTTAAAAACTACTTCAAAATATCACAACAAACAATTTTGTAGTCTTTATATTAATGAAAATCTGAACTGAACTCATAACTTTACGGTCACATTTACTCTTAAACTCTACCAAATGTCCAATTCAGATGCTACACTGGGCTGTCCTAACTGATGGTAAGTAAACCTTAATTTTGGTTTTCTCATTCTGAAAGGATACTTCTCTGTTTGACAGGTGACTGTTCATCTTGGTCTTGATCACTGCCTACAGCTTCAGCCTGATGATCCGTGTCAGCATGTTGCAGGTTTTCATTCTCCCGTGTTTCCGCATCCTCATCGTGTTGATCCTGCTCTTTCTCTGGATCATCCTCACGCTCCGGATACTGTGGTACTGCTGGAAGCTCTTCGGGTTCACGTTCAGGTCCCCTTGTCTGCTGATGCTGTCCACTCCATCCCTGGTTGTGTGCTGGCAACACTGCAACTCTTCTCCAGTCATCCTCCTCTGAACTGTAATCTTTTTCAAACTGCTCACGTCTTTTGTTGTTTCTTGTCTTTTCTTTCTTGGTTCTACATGTGAGTTTTCTTCATTGACTGGCAAGAAGTTACACGGCAGCAAAAGATTGCTGTGGACCACACGGATTCGTCCTTTTCCATTTTCTGGCTTAATTTCATACACTGGACTATCCATATATTTTTTTTGTGTCATGACAAACACTTGATCCTTACAGAATGACCTTAATTTTCCTGGTCCTCCTTTTTCATTTAAATTTCTGACCAGCACTCTGCATCCTGGGTCCAGCTCTCCACCATGGATTTTCCTGTCATATAATGTTTTTCCTTGCCTGCTCTCTTCATGTGCTGTCTTTGAGGCAAGTTTGTATGCACCAGCCATTCGAGTCCTCCACTTCTCAGCATAGTCACTGCGCAACAAGCTTTGATCTTTCACCACAAGGTCAAACATCAGGTCAATGGGGAGTTTGGGGTTTCTCCCGAATAACAGAAAGTAAGGTGCATATCCGGTGGCTTCGCTGCAAGTACAGTTGTAAGCGTGGACTACTTTTGCCAGCGATGCTTTCCAGTCTGCTTTAGCTGCCTCCGGGAGATTTCGGAGCATTGCTAGCAATGTCCTATTAAACCGCTCCACTTGACCATTCCTCTGGGGGTGGTATGGTGTGGTCCTGGACCCTTTCACTCCACTATATCCTTCTAGCTTGGCAAACAGTTTGTTTTCAAACTCCATAGGAAAGGGAAAACCAAATCTCAAAACAAAATCCCTAAAGATTTTCTCAGCAGCTGTTTTGGCACTTTTGTCTCGGCAGGGGTAAGCCTGGGCGAACCACGTGAAGTGGTCCATGACGACTAGGATATATTCATATCCTCACTCAAATTTTTCTAGATGCAAGAAATCCATAGAGACCAGCTCAAACAGGTAGGTGGTTGTGATGTTGATGAGTGGTGCTCTAGTCGGTCTGTTAGGGTGCTCATTTTTCAGACAGCTGCATTCTTTTGTTACATAGTGCTCAATCTGTTTCTGCATGTGAGGCCAATAAAAGCAGTCCCGAGTGAGGGTCAAAACTCTCTCAACTCCTAGATGGCCCATATCTTCATGCCGTTCTTTGTAAATAAGCTTGTGAAATTTCTTAGGCAGGAGGAGCTGAGACCGGTTGGGTGTTTTCCTGTACAGTAACCCATCCTCGTCCAAGTGCAGTTTCTGTTTTTCTCTTAGCAAGACAGCTATCCCCTTGTTGCGGGCTTGTTTTCCACTTTTTGGCCAGTGGTTGGTGGTGACATACTTAAGCACTTCACCGATTACAGGGTCCTCCTGCTGAGCCTGTCTTAGATCTGCTTTTGGAATTTGCACCACCGACGTCCCCACTTCATCGGATATCTCTGCTACAGCTGTTGAAATGGTCAGGGGACACAGCCAAGGCTCACCCTTTTGCAACTGGACGGCCAGAGCCTCAGTCACACCGCTCACTTCCTCAGGTGTCACAGCTTCTGTGCAGGTCCAGATGTACTGCTCTATGTCTAAGGGCATACGTGAAAGACCATCTGCGTCTCTATTTGCCCTACCTGATCGATATGTAATGGTGAACTGGAAGTCTGCGAGTTCAGCTATCCATTGATAGGGTGTAGCATTGAGCTTTGCAGTTGTGAGCACATATGTGAGAGGGTTATTGTTGGTCTAAACAATGAATGGAGGTGAGTAATAGAGGTAGTCTCTGAACCTCTCACATATAGCCCACTTCAGGGCAAGAAACTCCAGTTTCCCCGTGTGAAGATGGTAATTCTTTTCTGGGACAGTCAGAGTTCTTGATCTGTAAGCAATCACAACCAGCTTTCCACCCTGTCGCTGATATAGCACAGCCCCAAGTCCCTCCTGCGAAGCATCACAGTGTACCGTGAAGGGCTGTTCAAAATCCGGATAGCCCAGAACTGGAGGCTGAATGAGGAAGTCAATCAGATGACAAAGCACTTGTTGGTGTTCAGCTGTCCACAGAACTGGGTGTGACGATGGTAACTGGCCCCCATCGGTTTGTGTCCTTTTCTTCATTTTTTTTCTTGTGTCTTTCTTTTTTTCAGTGTTTAGGGGTTTAGCAATTCGTGCCACCCCACCTTCCTGGGAGACAAGAACTGGGACTAGTAAATCTAGTGGTGCAGGTTTTGCAGTGGGCAGGCTGAATTTAACTTCAACCCATCCTGGAAAGGGAATTGAAGTGTCTTGGGGGGAGGTTACGGTGCTAGACAACATATCAATCTGCTCTGATCTATCTGTGGGTTGGCGTCAGGCTCTGCACCCTTTGGACAGGTGACCACTTTGGCCACATTTAAAGGAATGATCACACTGCTCTCCGCTGTTTCTGTCCTGACAGTCTCTGCAGCCTCGCCTCCTTGCTATCTTACGTGGCCTGGTGGGTCTCTGTGACTCCTAAATGGCACCTTTAATTTCAGCAATTGCTTTGTTGAACTGACTGATGATCTCAAGAAGTTCAGTTTCTTTCCGGGTCACTGGTGGTTGTGTTTTAACTGCTTTATACTTTGTTGAGGTGGAGCATGATTGTTCCTGTCCACCTACTGCACCAATTATTGTTACATGGACTGGCTGTGGCTCTACCCTGACCTCTCTCACGCTTGGCTCTCTGCTGTTCTTCTTAAATTTCTGTTGTCTCTCCCACTCAATGCTTGCTGCTTCATTAGTCTTAGCTATCAAGACACATCAGTGATGGATGGATCATCTAGACAACTTTTTATCTGATACTTCACACTGTCACTGATTAAGCCTGTGCTAACAGCTCGCAAGAACTTTTTCTGTATGAGTTCAGCACTATTATTGTTCATCTGTACCTGGCTCTTTTGATGAGGCTAGAAGTCTCTCCTTCAGCTCTATCGTCCTGAACAGAAATTCTGTGGGGACTCTTTACTTTCCTGAGTGATATTTATCAGACGATGATAAAGATCAGTCCAACTGTCCTCTTTGTAATGTCCTTTCAGAATGGTGCGAAGTTGTTGGAGTGTGAGGTCTATTTTGATCTCTAACATGTCACGAAGGCTTAAACCAGGGCTGGTGGCTCGAACAACAGCTTCAATAATTTCAGCTTCACTGTGATTTCTTTTCAGTCCAATTTCAATTTGATGAATCAGGTTTGAGTTTGAAAGCTTGTCTTTTTGGCCTCGTTCTCCAATTTGGCCATTGATCCTAAACTCTCTGCGGCTGGTCAGCTCAGGTGGTTGCACTGCTGGTAAAGCAGTGATGTTTAAACTTGGACGATGGCCTGGTTCTTTGGAAGCTATCGTCTGAGTCAGCTGTGCCATTTCTTCCTCCAACTTCCTAGTTGCCATTTGGAAACTTAGCTGTAAAGCTGCATACTGCTCCTGCAGGCTGGTCAAAGCAACAGCGTCTTGACTTACACCGTCCTCATTATCTGAATGGCCATCACTTTCTTTCAGTTCTCTTGCCCTTTTAATTGATCTTTCCAGAAAGACACATGAGACATCCTCATCTTCTGTTTCTGTTGTTTCACTTATAGCTCTGATCAGCGAGTGCTTCTTTGTCAGTTGTTCTGTGGGGATCTTAGGAGAAAACAAACCTCCCGTAGTTGGTCAAACCTTAGCCGCAGCAGGACCTCACACAGCTTATCTAGCAGTCTCTCCAACTCCATCTTGTCTGTACTGTGATCCCACATCGTCAACAGCACCGCTGATCCCCGTACGGGCCACCAAATTTGTTCGGCATGGGAATGATGATGATTCAGTGTTTAGGTTTTGCGGGTTTTATTGTCGGCTGTAACACAAACATTAGCCACATTACTGGCGTCCAACCTCTTTGGCGCCGACACAGCACTGAACTAATACTGTGACCGGGTCTCGGCAAACTAATCACAGTTGGTTTCACGCTATCCTGTGGTGGAATGTGGTACTACATACTTACGAACAGTGAGTGCGAGGAAAGGAGCAAGTTGCTAACTCAGGAAATAAAATAAATTAAATATAAAAAAAAGGGAGGGGGATGTCTAGTCTTTGCACTCTCACACTATGTTATGCCATGTCATGTTAATGCAGCCTCAGGGCGGCACTGACCCGTGTCTCCCCAAGCCTGCCTAAGGGGGGCACGGAGCAGTGTCTCCCTGAGCCAGTCCCAAGCCCGGATAGATGCAGAGGGTTGCATCAGGAAGGGCATCTGGTGTGAAACTTTTGCCAAAACCAAACATGCGAGTCAACCATAACTATAACATACTGGATCAGTCGAAGACCGGGTTAACAATGACCGCCATTGGGACTGATGACCTACAGGGTACCAGTAGACTACATTTTTTATAGACGAGGTAACCTGAAAGAGATCATTGACTGCAAAGTAGTTGCAGGTGAGAGTGTAGCCAGAAAGCATAGCATGCTGGTTTGTAGGATGACTCTGGTGACAAGGAAGATCAAGGGGGCAAAGGCAGAATAGAGGACAAAGTGATGGAAGCTAAAAAGGGAAGAGTTGTTGTATGGTTTTCAGGGAGGAGTTGAGAAAGGCTCTGGGTGGTCAGGGAGAGCTTCCACATGATATGACAACAACAGCTAGTGTTATCAGGGAGACAGGTAGAAGAGAACTTGGTGTGTAATCTGGAAGGAAAGTAAATAAGGAAACTTGGTGGTGGAATGAGGAAGTGCAGGAGTATATACAGAGAAAGCGGTTAGCAAAGAAGAAGTGGGATACCGAGAGGACTGAGGCGAACAGACAGGAGTATAGTGAGATAGATCTCCACAGGTTGGCGAAACAGAGAGATAATGATGGGAAGATGGCAAGAGTACTTTGAAGAGCTGATGAATGGGGAAAATGAAAGAGAGGCAAGGGTAGAAGAGGTGACTATTGTAGACCACAAAGTAGCACAAATTAGTAAAAGTGAAGTGAGGAAGGCATTGACGAGAATGAAGAGTGAAAAAGCAGTTGATCCTGATATACCTGTGGCGGTGTGGAAGTGTCTAGGAGAGGCAGTGGTAGATTTTCAGACTCGATTATAGAGTCAGAAAAGTGAGACGATGCCTGAAGAATGGAGACGAAGTGTGATGGTGCCTATTTTTAAGAATAAAATGGATGTGAAGAATTGCGGCAACTATAGAGATATAAAGTTGATGAGCCATACAATGGAGTTATGTGAAAGAGTAGTGGAAACTAGACAGAGAGCAGAAGTCAGCATTTGTGAACAGCAGTATGGCTTCATGCCTTGAAAGAGTACTGCAGATGCAGTATTTGCTTTGAGAATGCTAATCAAGAAGTCCAGAGGGAGCTGCATTGTGTTTTTGTAGACCTAGAAAAAGCATATGATAGGGTGCAAAGAGAGGAACTCTGGTACTGTATGAGGAAGTCTGGAGTGGCAGAGAAGTATGTTAAACTGGTGCAGGACATTTATGCTAGCTGTGAGACAGTGGTGCCGTGTGCTGTAGGGGTAACAGAGAAGTTCAAGGTGGAACTCCATCAGGGATCAGCTCTGAGCCCCTTCTTGTTTGCAACGGTGATGGACAGGCTGACAGATGAGGTTAGACAGGAATCTCCATGGACCATGATGTTTGCAGATGACATTGTGATCTGAAGTGTGAGCAGAAAACAGGTAGAGGAAAATCTAGAGAGGTGGAGGTGTGCTCTGGAAAGGAGAGGAATGAAAATTAGTCACAGTAAGACAGAGTATATGTGTGTGAATGAGAGGAACTCAGGTGGAACAGTGAGGCTACAGGGAGTGGAGATCAAGAAGCTGGAGGAGTTCAGGTACTTGGGGTCAACAGTCCAGAGGAATGGAGAGTGTGGAAAAGAGGTGAAGAGATGGGTCCAAGCAGGTTGGAATGGGTGGAGAAAAGTGTCAGGGGCACTATGTGATAGAAGACTATCGGCCAGAATAAAAGGGAAAGTGTACAAGACAGTGGTGAGACCAGCAATGCTGTATGGCCTAGAAACTGTTACAATGACCAAAAGACAGGAGGTAGAACTAGAGGTTGCAGAGATGAAGATGTTGAGGTTCTCTTTGGGAGTGACCAGGATGGATAGGATCAGGAATGAGTCTATCAGAGGAACAGCACATGTTAGATGTATTGGAGAGAGAGTCAGAGAGGCCAGACTGAGATGGTTTGGTCATGTACAAAGGAGGAATAGAGAATATAATGGTGGATGGATGCTGGAATAAGAGCTGCCAGGCAAAAGGTCTTGATGAAGACCAAAGAAAAGATTTATGGATGTAGTGAGAGAGGATATGAAGGTAGTCGGTGTGAGAGAGGAGGATACAGAGTAAAGGGTTAGATGGAGAAAGTTGATTTGCTGCGGCGACCCCTGAAGGGAAAGGCCGAAAGCCTCCCTCTGCCTTCAGGTGGGGAGATGGGTTCTGACTGTTGTTTGTGGCTATGTACCCAACAACATTTTAGTTCACCCACCCTTCTTAGGCTCCCTAGAGGGGCTACTAGAGAGCTTTCCCACTGGGGACTCCATTGTTAAACTCAGAGATTTCAACGCTCACATGGGCAAAGACAGTGTGACTTGGAAGAGCGCGATTGGGAGGAATGTGCCACTGATGGAGAAAGTTGATTCGCTGTGGCGACCCCTGAAGGGAAAGGCTGGAAGAAGAAGATGTTATGTTACGTTACGTTACGTTACGTTACGTTACGTTACGTTACGTTACGTTATGTTACGTTACGTTATGTTACGTTACGTTACGATACGATACGATACGATACGTTGCGTTGCGTTACCTTATCTTGCAGAGGGGTGTCAGCAAGGACAGCCTCACAACATCCAGAACCTTGATCCTGTGGATCTTGTGAACCTTGATCCTGAGGATCTTGACCTGCCACACCTACTGTCTCCAACTCATGTCCGGTGCAGAGGCAGCAGCAGTGGAGAAGCAGGAGGCCGACAGTGTCCGCATCGGGGTTTGTCTTTACATACCAAATTATCCGCTCTTTGTGTCTGTGGGAAATTACTTCACTCTATTGAATCAAGCGGCTGCTCTAATTGAGAAAACATGCATTTCTCAAAATGTCAAGCAGCCGCCCTGCTAATATTTCATGTGTGAAACAGACGGCGAGAGTCTTAATCAGGCAGCTGACACATATTCATCCGGCTCCGGGACGGCATATGTGGTGCTGGCTTTAATAAAAGCAAATATGATGCTATAATTTGTGTGAAACCCCATTAGGCATGCAGAGCCAGTTTGAAGCAGGATGACAAATGCTTACCCTTTTCCACCAATTACTCCCACGTCCTCGCTCATTGTTCTCTCTGACAATAACGGCCCAGATCTAAATCTCCTTGACCCATTTCATCTTCAGTTGCAACGTTCCGGCTCTGACGGCAGAACGACCTTCCTCTCTCAACTTTGCTGCCCGTTCTGCGGGGTAATAACCCAGAGCTGCCACAGGAGGGCAGTGTTGTTCCAAGCTGCGCAGAGTTGGCGGCAGCTGTGGGGAGGGGGGTGAGTTGAAGGGTCGTGCTTTGCTCCTTTTGAGTTTTCTGAACATTTCAAACTCTGAAATCAAACTCTGGGGAGCTGTGCTCTTGACAAGCAAGGACAATCATAAAATCAATGAAAGGGCTGATGGACAACAGAATATCGGTGAATTACCCCTGGCCGCGGCCCGGCGGAGTGCACATCCCTCATCACGTGTGAGATGTGGAGACAGCCTGCTCATCCAAACCCCTCCCTCCCTCCCTCCGCCCACCCCCTTGAAGATGGACGCTTTTTTGATCCGGCCGAATCGGCAGTTTCCAGATCTGCACCCATCCGATGAGCCATCATTGTGATACCGAGGCGCTCCTGGTCACCAGTGCCAGAAGGACCACACCCAGGTTTCGAGACAAGGTCATGGGACGAGGTGCTCTCAGTTCTGGACGCCATGATGGGAGTCATTCAAATCCTTGCTGCCTGATTGTTCTTCATTATTCACCTCAGTTTGAGCCCTGTGCCCAGCATTCCCACCACTTCACCCTCCGAAGGTTCAGATTTGTCCAGATGGAACTCCTTAGTATGTCCTAATGACAACAAGTAAAATCAGGGTGGAGGGAAATACGTGGAAGGGAGAGCGTGGGGTGGGGGTGGGGTCGGAACCGAGGGCTTCTGCAGTCAATCATCGGTGAAGATGATGAGGTCAAACTGTGTTTAATTTTACAGCAGGCCTTCAGCGGTTGACTCCTTCGCACACATGATGTATGACCCTCCTACTCCTTGTTTTCACCCTCACATGGCTGATAATGAAATGTATGCGCTGACCGACCCATAAGAGCAGAGATCAGCATACGAGCGGAAGCCAGTCCCCCGAGCTCCAACCAGCCCTCGCTCCTCATCCTTCCTGTTGGTACCGACGTGCCGGGCAGCCCAACTACAATTAATTAGGCCTATCTGAAATGTCCTCTAACGTCACAGGCCATCACATCTCATCTGGGCTGGTGAGGAGCCTGCTGCCACTGGGCGGAGCTTCAGGGGCTCTGGAATCTGGACTCCAATCAACCTCAATTTCAATGTGCAACATGAGAAAGTCACCGTAGACCGGACTTGATCGGAAACCAGCTCCTGTAAACGGGTCTGAGCCAGTGCTGTACTGATTTGGATTCTGACTGAATATTATCATTAGAGATTGCCATAGATATAGGTATATGTATATGTATAATACATGTACATAGTCATTTTATAGTTGACATATATAATACATATAGATGTACATATTCATTGAAATAAAGTAATAAAGTTTTAAGATTTTATCTCAAAAAAACCCTGTCACTTTTAGAGCTGAAATCCTTTCAGTCAAACACAAGCCCTGCCCCCTGAGGGGCCTCAGCAGGTTCACACACACACATACAAGCACCTTTACAATACTCCTCCTTAAACAAAAGGTTTGTCTGAAGAATGCTCATCTATTGAATGAAGATGCTGAAGATACCAGCCTCCCTCTCTGAATGATGGCCTTTTTGTGCAATCAGTCGAAGACCTCTGTAGTGTAATTAGCATTGAGGACTCGTAATGTGACAATCACAAGTAGAAATGTTGCACACCTGACGAGAAACTGCTGAACTGTATGTACAGAAAGTGTATGAAAAGATGCCTACTATATCTCTGTAACAGAGCCATGTTTAAACGTGTGTCTACATCTGGTGATGACATTATTAATGTATGTTCAAGATGTTTTGATCTGCAGTTATGTTAATATTGTCAGAGGTTTTGATCGTTTTATAGCATGATATTGTTTGAGTAGATTCTGTAGTCAATTTGTGGAGCATTCAAAGGGTCAAGAGAAGGTCTGATGTACAGTGTATGTATGAAGAGCTGGTCGCGCAGGTCATGGTTCTCCAAAAGGCGCTAGATGTCATCTTTTCATGCAAAGATGAGTGAAACTGAGTGGAGCTGCCCTTCACTCAAGCCTCCTTGGAAATACGTATAAATACAGAGAATATGAAAATGCCTTGTTTCTTGGCTGAAAACCTGACATCCATTCAACATCCAACACCACCGCCATTTATCTCTGTGTTGATTCAATCATCTCCAGCGTCTGCTCAGTGTTTTCAATCTTCGGCAAAGCTTTTTAAAGTCCGACTCAAAGGGGTCAGAAATGCAATGGATCATTGGAGGTGTACTATCGCTGAAATATGGATAGATGCATGTCGGGTGGGGAGCCAAGGACACCGGAGGTCAAAAAGGGCTGAAGGATGTTTGAAGGTACAGATGGGAACATCCGACACCCAAGAGTCAAGTGATTCCGTCTGGAAAAGGTACGACAACAGCCTGCTCACAGGAGGGGACAGACCAATGAGGATGACTTTTATAGGTCACATGACAGAAATCAGTTACCCGAGTGAAGTGTTATGGAATCAGATGAGTGAGTGCTTGGTTAGAAGGAGGAAGTCTGGAGAAGAACCTTTGGGAGGAGGTCATGGTAAAATATCAAACCTGCCAATCACAACTCCTGATCAGCCAAGTGGAAAGGAGCGCGGGCAGGGTTCTACAGAGGTCAGCATTGGGCGGCGTAACTCTCCTGGGACATCGGGACCGGTGACGCTTCCACCACTGGGAGTGACCAAGCGGAACCAGAGTCTCACCCCACAGCTGGGTTCTCCCTGTCAGAACACGGTTTGTTTTAAAGTTTCAGACAGGTGGCAAGACAAGAGTCTGAGATTAGCGCCTCCAAGCCCTCCAGGTGTGTGGTCTGCACCACGTCTTCAGTTGTAGCTGTGAGGTAAAACTATTCACTATTTCCTTCTCGAAAGGCAAGCAGTGGTAGTCTAGGACTCACTGCAGACACTTGATCCCTAGACACTGAGGCGTCACACTGGGAATAGGGGATGATAGGCAGGTCCTGCCAGAGTCAGCCCAGAACTCACTCACCATGCTTGTTAATGTCAACTGGTTCCTGTGCGAGGGGGTTCACAGCAGACACTGTTCTCCTGGTGTTGAATGACGGAATAAATCAAAGCAGGGAACTGGCCTCTCAGCCCCAAAAGTCAACTCCAGATGGTATCACAGCAACAAGGCAGAGTCTGCAGATGGAGGAGCTGCTGACCAATAGCCATCAATTAATTGTCTGATGTTGGTTATCCGGGCAGAGCCAGTCCCATCCGACAATGACATAAGGGATGGGATTATCTGGACAGGTCAATCATCCAATCATTCACTCTCTCATTCAAACCTATAGACAATTTGGAGTCCTTAGTGAACATGATGACTGTTTTGGGACTGTGGGATGAAGACGGAGAACATGGAATCAGCAAAGTTCTCCAGCTGGAGTTTGGTCCTGCGACAGGGGGACGCACCTGTCCTGATGGCTGTGGCTGTGACGACCACGTGGATCACTTGGGATGCTCTGCGGATGGTATGGATGGTATGGCCATGGCCATGGCCATGGCCAAGAACGGAAGGGTTGTTCTGTACTGTTGGGAAGGAAGGTACTTCCTTTGCTCCGGCTGGAATCATCACCTTAATTGTGACATTAACGGATAATCTGTATTGTAGACCTCGGCCTGTCCTGCTTGTCCACTGGTTTCATGTAGAGTTTGGATCTGTACCGACACAAAACAAGATATAGGTGGTGAGTGTGGGGACAGACCCCGGGGTCACCTGAGTTTACTTGGTTACTTTCACCAATTCTCAGTTTTACAAGATGGGTCCCTGTTTGGTTATTTTAATTTCTACTCCCTGTCTTAGCTTTCAGCACTCAGTACTTCTGCAGCAGACAGAGCTTCTATCTTACTTTTTTCAGCCTTGGGAGCTGTGGCCTTTAGAATCAAAACCCAACACCTTGTTGGCGTGAGCATCTGCGCCGATGCACCTTTGCTGAAGATTGGTTAAGATTTGTAAATCTAGTGGAACTCATGGAAAACTCTGCAGAGACAATCAATAAAATCCCCATGGTACTTGAACACACTACCTGTTGTTCCTGATGAGGTGAGATTTTCTCGCTTAGTGTTAGCCTTCCAAAATGTTCTGCCACTCACGCACACACGCACACACTCACGCACACACACACACACACACACACACACACACACACACACACACACACACACACACCTTGTGTTAGTAGCTGCTAATGACCCTCAGTCCATCTGACTCCTCCAAGGGATGCTATCAGGACGGAGGCAAATGGCAATTCCATCACACACACAACAATCAAACACACTTTGTTATGTCACTGTAGCAACACAGGTGTTTGTAAAAACACATTCCGAATGATGGAACATCTCCCATCACCTCCAAAACAGCGTTCCTTCCTTTGCTATTAATTCAGACAGAAGGATCCAGCTTCCTGTTGCGGGGCTTGATTTCTGCTCTGAAGAAGCTTAGAATTGTCCACATCTGTAGCATAGTGACCCAAACTTTTCTCACTGCCCCAGGTCCCGTCTGCAGGGAGAAGCTCTGAAATTCACTGATTATTGCAGTTCCTTGGAATGCGGCGATTTGGCAACCCAATCCTGGTCTTATTGGAGAGCTGGAGGACACGAGTTTTCTGGAGGCTCAGACTTTATAAAACAACATAGTTAAGATCCCTGAACAATCTGTATATGTTGGGGGGACATTGCATTCATATTATGATAATACTGCTCAGAGTGCTGAGTCAGCAGTTTGCTGGCTGTCAGCGGGTCTCCCAAACAGCAAAACAATAGGATCCCTGCTGCTGCTGCTGAGTGGTGAACTTCGTGTGTGTGTGTGACAGTGATTAATGGAGTGACGTATCACTTCTGTAATTAGCTACGACACTGATGGCCATATTGAGATTAAATACATGACAAAAGCCACACACAATGATGGACGTGGGCCAGGAAATTATGGATGGACGTTTTATTTGGATGAGGCGGAAATATAAAAATTACGGCAGAAGGCGGAGCCTTTCGCCTGGGAATGTTTTCTCTTTCAATGAGTTGCAGATTTTGTACTTGATGGAGAAAATTCCCTTGAGCGCCTCAGAGGCTAAGCTCTGGCTGACTTCTGTGATTTTACACAATTCCAGCCGAGGATGAATGGTTTGTGTGATGTTGATTGACTGTCCTTTAAGTCTCATCACTATATTGGACACATCAGGTCCTAAATGACTTGACTAACGTGTAATAAAGGCTTGGTGACTAACAGGATTACTCTCGAGCTCTGGAGTGTTAGTACAGCATCTATCACTGTGGATCTGACCTTGAGTGAACGGCTGGATGAGAGGATCCTCGGTGATGTGACATTCAGCCCGTGCAGTGGGGAGGAGTGCCTGCCTCCTGGACAGGTTCACCTGGAAGCCCCTGTTCGACACCGACACAATCCCTTTTGAAGCTGCTCTGTGGATTTAGACACTTTTTAAATTCAAATTGCTCACAGCGCAGTGTCAGGACAAGGGGTGTGGGGGCTTAATATAAAACCCAAATCCCATTAGAGACGGACAGGAGGAAAATGAGGGGTCGGCAGCACTGCCTCACCGTGCCAGGCTGCGAGAGGCTCTTTGATGGGGGTCAGAAGTGACATCCCTTATTACAGGCTCCTTTTTTGTTTTCACATTTTCAGCCATCAAACCCAAAATGGCCAGAAGTGAGATGTATCATTACAGGATCTGAGCAGCAGTGGGGGTGAGGCTGGGGGGCTGGGGTGACTTATCTGCCCCATCACGGCTCTTTGGGGTAATAATACATGCATGAGAAGCTGCCTGCTTCTGCTGGAAGGGGACCGTGTCGCCAGCAGGCCCTCTGAAGGGGAGGCTTCATATGGCCCTCTTGTATAATCAGCCTGCTGGAGCATGTAGGAAGAGGTCCTTTACCTGCAGTCATACCTGACACACACATGCATGCACACACACATGCACGCGCACAAACACACACACACACACACACACACACACACACACGCACATTACATGAGTCTCCTCTCTAATATGAGCTCGTTTTCTGTTGAGTTGTGTCTATGTTTCCTTTTGCTCTGCTTTCTTTCCTCTTTGACAGCTTGTATTTACCCATTTCTCAGGGTGTGTTTTTAGGAGTGTGTATCAGAGGTTGTTTTCAGGAGCGTGTATCAGATAGAGCTCTACATGTACATGTGGTCAACAAACACCCCAAAATTTTCAGTCCAAACACCCATGGAGGCACTGGGAGTACATGGAAAACCTTGGAGAAGGAGCCCCTACCACCACTGGAAGAGAACCAGGATCCTCATTGTTTTGCAAAGACAGTAAAAAATGTTAGACTTAAGTGATGACGTAGGGAGGAGACCCTCAGGGTTCCTTCCCAGGAGAGCCAGGATACAGTCTGGGCTTCACCACACACACTCACAGACAAATCACAGGTTGGTCACAACAAAACAACAGGATGAGAAACAGGACGCCCTCAGTCGCAGGCCGAATCAGTCGTTTTCTTCCTGATTCCCATGATGCACTGTGTTTTGCTCTGCCTCTAATCTCTGGTACAGGCATTGTCAGAGGAAACGTGGTGGGGCTGGACTGGAGGCGAACCCAGACCCTTCCTTGGGAGCACGGCAGAGACTGGACCGGCTCTGAGAGCACTGAGGCAAGACTATTTCGCATAAATAATCCAAGTACTCTCCATTTTCTTGTCACAAACCCACCTTCCTCCACTGGCCTGCAGACCTAAAGTCTTTCACCACCGACCTCTGAGCTTCTCAGCTCAAGTGCTGCATGTTGTCCCGCTCAGCCAAAGATCTGGCAGAGTCACACACCTGAGGAACAGGGTGCAGGGAACCTCTGCCCGCAATCGCGGATATTAAGGGGGCAGAGCCAATCCCAGCCAGGTCGGAGGCGGGGGGTCATCTGTCAATCACAGACTACATATGTCTGTGAAGGAGAACTGATGGCAGTACCATCAATAAAACACCCCATCTAATTGCAGCCCCAATGACTGACAACGAACACATCTGGTGTCTTGATGTTAAACCCGTGATTATTAATCGTCAGCATCCATAATGCCGCGACAAATGTTTTCTCAATCAGACCATGAAAGTTCATATCTGTTATTTATGCTGTGTCTTGTCTTCTAATCCATCTTCACTCTCCATAATCATCATCGCCGTTGCTCACAACGAACCATCCACTCATTGAGCATATTGCATTTATCATTGGAGCTCCCACTAGTGGAAAATGTTCCCTCAGCTGGAATTACAGAATGTATTTAAAGCAGTGAATTCTATCTTACTTCTTCAATTAATTCCATAAATCATTATTAATAACCTTTAAAGCTCCCCATCTGCATGCTTATAATCACCACAGTAAATCTTTGGTGTCAGCTTTGATTGCCAATCCATGTCCTTCTCTAATTGACCTTGTCCGGTGGGGGAAGAGCACACAATATTGCTTTTTCCCTCCTGGTGCCCACCCCCTCCATTTCTCCTCCAATTGAAGACCGCCCCCAGTTTGTTTTGCAGATTGGATTCCATCACTCCACCCTTTCAGTGGCTGACATTGAGGCTATTTCAATTTAAAGTTACCCTGCACTTTTCAGGCATCCGATAGGATCATATGTGAGGCAAGTTCATATTCAGATGTGCCAGATTACATCTTAAACCCTGCGCTGTTTCCTCATTCAGTGTAGATTCTGGAGAGAGCAGAGAGGCCTTTTTGGGGTCAGACCAAATCTCTGTGGATGCGGATTCGGGCCATTCTTCGATTGGGGCCCACAACCATCCCTCCCTAAGGTCGATTCCAAATGAAAAACAAGTGTCTGCTCAAATCGTCCAGGGACATCCATGTTCTTACCTCTCAGCTGATATGACTTCATTTTACACACAGTTTAGCCCCCAGTCATAATCCTCGAATGCCTGGAAGGATGAAATTGAGATCATACTCAGCGGCCGCTCGTGGTCGATAGTCAATCAACTCTTTGCGTCAGTTAACTTTGCATCTAAACTGGTCAAACTTTCACTCCTAATAGAATGCAAACGAAGACAGTTCGGCCTGGAGGTTGGTGTTGTGTTCTTCCTTGTAATTTAGAGTCCAGTAAAACCTGTGACACGACCTGTGTCCCCTTGTGGATGGCCGTGGCAGATCAAGTGGTGAAGGGGACTCCTTTGTGGTTGAGCCTCCAGGTGTGAGGTGGATAATGGACCAGGCCTACGTCACACACATTGTGTCTCTTATTTGGTAGACCATTAAGAGTTGAGGTGTTCCTCAGGGTTTTGTCTGAGAACTCCAGTACGTCCCCCTCTGTCGCCCTGTTGGTTCACTAATCGTGACTTGGTCGTTTTTGGCTGCTCCCTTGCTGACCAATCAGGGCAGGGTACAGGCACTAGCCTAAGGCCTCATTTATGCCATGAAAACTCCAAACTTCAGATGCCATCTGTTTGCTGAAGAGCAGTGTTTACTTAAAAAAAGGGGATGCGCCCTAAATTTGCAGTCAGTTGCCATATGCGTTTGGATGGTTCTTAACAACAACGGTGGACTCGAGTGCTCCGATTTACCTTGACTTGCATTACCCCTGGTCTACATTCTCTTTGAATTCACCCTTGTGGTTGTTCAGGGTCACTCAAAGCAGAACCGTTGGTCTGTACAAATACTCTACCGCTCGTCATTGTTGATGTTTACAGTCTCTGTAGTTCCCACATTTGTTATTGGGATAGGAAGTGTCTCTACAGTCGTGTGTCTTTTGGCTCATCACAAATTCACAGCCCCATCTACTGGCCAGGCACACGTACCATAGCACTTCAGGTGTTTCTGATGTGTGCACTGAGATCGCTTTCAAACAGTCTGCACTGATGACTGAGAATGAGGCGGAATGGCTAACGTAGCATAAAATAACCTCTTTTAGTCACTTCAGTCCACTTTCAGAGCAAGCCACCCTACTGAAGCATCTGATACAGAAATGGCAGACTCCATATCCATCTTCATATGTTATGGGATAGACTGGAGAACTTCTTGGGCATCTCAGGTCAGGTCCTCCAGTGATTTAATCCACATCTATCTTGTCATGTTTTATTAGTCAGGGTACTTTTCTAAGTATGCTCCTGTTCTTGCTATACATGTCACCATTGGGCCAGATTGTGTTGATCATTGTCATGTCCCTTCATCCAGGTTGCCCGAGAAAAGTTTTGATACCTGCAAATGATTCAGAATACATCAGCCTATGTTTTGAGTAAAAGTGGTTTAAACTGGCTCCCTGGTCATCTGAGACCAGACTTCTGGGTGCTACTCCTCATATATAAAACAGCAGCCTCTTATCTTTTTGATGTGGTGAGGTCATATGTGCCTTGATTTGTACTTAGCTCCCAGGGTTCTAGGCATTTGGCCAGTCAGAAAACGACTGTTCTGTGAGTGGGGCCTAATCTATTGATTCTCTAAAGCACATCTGAAGACCTGCTTGCTTGGCAGTCCTGAGTGGTGTCTTGAACGAACTTGTCCCCCTCACAGCAAAAAGGAAGAAATAGAATAAACAGAAGATCCCTGCTTTGATTCCCACATGGCGCCTTCCTGTGTGGAGTCTCCATGTTCTTCCTGTGACTACAGGGGTTCTCTTCCAGGTTTCCTCACACAGTCTCAAAAGTTCATTGAATTCTCTGACCCCTGTGAGTCCCCACTGCAGTATATGTGGAATAAATGAATTGAACGAGTGTCTTTGCACCCGTCAGCATTGTTGTGTGATGTCAAATGTTCCCTAGGTTCTTCTGTCTGGTCCCTGGCTGGGATTCTCCCCAGAGATATCCTGCTCCACTCTGTGGAGGCTGTAATCCTGTTCACTTTTTGATGGGTGGGAGCAGCAGAGTTGTTGGTTGTGTTCCGATTCACCTGTTGCGTCCAAACAAGCATATGAAGGCCACTGCATAAACACTTCTGTGTGATTTATGGGAAGTCCCCCTCTCAACTTCCGTTCTGGAGGGTCCTGATGGTTGTCAACTTCATGTGTTCATCTGTCACGTGGTTTGCCTGATTCAGCTCTACCCGGTTCTCTTCTTTTCCCTCATCAGCCCATTTATGGCTCTATAACCATATTTTCTTTCAAGGTCCAGCAGAACGTGAGTAGGTCCACATCCTTTCTGGTCTGAATGCTGACACGGGGTGGTTGTGGAGGTTGGCTGGTAAAACAAGCAGAGGACGGTGAAGAGTTTAGATGTTTGATTAAAAAAAGCAACAACCAACATGAAGTCAATGCAGCCCTCGTGTTTTAATCATTTACCGTAAGTCTCTTTTGACCCTCTCCGTCAATGTAAATCTTAGTGAAAAGTAACTGTACAGTCTTTAGAAGAGACATAATAACACACACACACACATGCATGGCCCATCAGTGAAACACAATCACATCTGTGCGATGATTTATTTTAAGACTCTGAGTCTAAGAATGCCATTTAGTAAAGATGGCAGCGGGTAATAAATCCCCATCAAGCCTGGTACATCCTGTTAGCTTGCTCTCTGCTCGTGACAGCTTTTTAATAAGCTGTGTGTGGTCCTGTATGTGTACTTGACATTTACTGGCTGACATCGACCCCCCCCTCACCGTCCGTCACAGTGCATTATGCATATTCCAGCAGAACCCCAGCAAAGCTTTACAATGTACTATAAGTATGTCATTGGCACTTTCCAAGGTCTGCGGGACGGATCTCACCCGTTTGTTGCTGTAATTGATTTCTTTTCAGCAGCACAAATGAGTTTCTTATTTCTTTGGAAGTTATTTATATGGAAATGGCGCTATGTTGTGACTACATTAGTGGAGTTATTCTCACCTCCCTCTGAAGTCACTGCCTCCAGGGCTGACTCCCTTTGTTGCCATTTGCTGTTTTGCTGATTCTGTCTGCAAAATTAATTGGTGTCCGTTTTAACCCCCCCCCCCCCGAGCTTTAATTTTGTACAAGCGCAGAGATACGGCGCCCAATCAGTTGGTGTAAATAATGTTTGCTGCATAATTGCTTCAAAAAAGATTTATCACTGCTTCCTCATTGTCCTCATGCTAAGGCTTTGTCCTGCTGGACAGAGTTATCTCAGACAGACTAATGTGAGCTTTTTTTTGAACCGTCCGGTTGCACAAGTCCATTTTGCCCAGATTCGCCCCGTGTTTGTTCTTCCAAAGACATTCTTTCAGCAGTAAAAATTAGTAGCATGAAATATTTTACTCACTGGGATGCTCTAATATATTTTATAGATGGATCCTAATTGAAGCATCGATATGCTTGGTCGCTAAACTATAGCGGTATAAAATGCAATGGCTGTGGAGTGGCTGAGAACTGCGGTGAGGACCTGGAGCAAGCAGCTGCGAGCATGTGCCCAATAACAATGGCGGCCTGTCCTGGGAGTTTGACCCTACCACTTCTCCAGTCTCCCATTAACACTATCACCGCAATCTTCAGTCTGACCCAAGGCCCACCGGGTCAGGGCAGGCCACTGCTTGTTTGCATCCAAAGTGATCTGCCGAAGACGGTGCTGCTGAGTGCTTGATCTCACCGTCGCCCGAGTAACAGCAGCAGGACTGTTTGAAGATGACCCACATAGAAAACTCTTGACCCGCTGGCACTTGCAGCTCTCATAAAGAAACGTGGAGCAGTCCAAGATTTTCCAAAGGCCAACCGTAATGTTCATGTTCTACTTTTAGATTCAGCCTCTGGCCATTTATCTTGCCATACACACAGCTATTCACCCTTTAATTTGCACATGATAAAGAGACATCCAACTCATCAGAACACAGAGGTGTTCTGATCAGGTCCTCTTGAAAGGCTGCAGCTGGAGCTGCAAGGATTTAGGAGCTAGGATTTACCACTGGTCTCGTCTCACTCCTGGCTGCGAGAAATTATGTCCATCCAAAATGGAGGTAGGAAACCTCCACTCTGTCCTGACAGGATGTATGAGAAAAAAGGTGATTCTTTTCACTTTGGTGCTGATGCTACGTCCCTGGATTGCTGCAGATCCTTCATCGAGGCCGGAAGGACTCTGGGGGATGTGCAGCAGCTCTGATGTATTGATGATGTTTGGATGGAGGCTGACTGGCGAGACGGAAAAGCAGGCGACAAGATTCAGAGCTTGTCAGGGCCCTGCAACGTGCCGGTCTGCCGCCACTTCTGACTTCGATGAAAAGAAATATGGCGATGCTGGGTCTTGCCAGGTGAAGAGGGGCTTGACACCTCTTCTGCTCCTCAGCCCCACAGTAATAGCTCCTCAGGAGAGCCAGAGAGGTCTATGTGTCAGAGGAGCCTGAAGCCTTAAATGAAGCCTGAGAACTTGAGAACTTGAGAACTTGAGAACAGTCTGAGGTTCTCCCGGGGCTCCTGGGAGAACATTAAGGGAAACATCGGTTATGTGCAAAACAAATGGAGGGATGGGAAAAGCCCAGAAGATTTCCTCACGGAGCCGCAGCCATAAATCTAGACCCGGTTGTGAATCCAGGTTTTTCCAGCACAGGGAAACAGTTGGACTGTCAGAAGGAGGGTTTTATTTCAGCTCAGAGCTCCAGCCCTTGGCTGCTCGTTGTGTCCGTGCCAAGGGCTTTTTCTGACTTGATACACTAAACAGTTAGAGGAAGTGTTCAAGCAATTATCTATCACTGCTGTCCGGAGAGTATTTCTGCAGTCTTCAATGGCTCTCTGTTTGAAACTACATGATTTGGATAAAGACTAATGGAGTGTGAGTAAAGCACAGGAGTGATGGGATTATACTAATAAAGATGTATTATGGCTGAGAACAAAGGGCCTTGGCAAGGTATCCAACCGTTGGAGCTGGTGGGCTCCTGGTGGAAAGAGGAAGTGGGCGGCGCACTGAGCTGTGCGTTCCCTGATGGAGCACTGGCTCCTTCTGCACTGATACTGCAGATTATATCCTGCCTCCTGAACATGCCAGTCGATGCAGAGGCAATTAATTACCAAGTTTCCAGTTAAATCCCTGGATTTGTCGACATTGTAGCCAGCAATCTCTGCAGCCATGCCGACAGATGGTGCGTCCGACGCTCAAATTAAAGACAAATATGTTCACATCAATACCCGCTTCTGTCTCCATCTTACTGAAGCTTTTTAGCTCCTGGAAATGTTCTGTATTTCTGTAATTTTCTTTTATTTGTTTCCATATGAGTTCAACCTTATATTTTCCGGGGCGTCCGACGTTCTGCTTGTAGGAACTTGAATTACCGACTCAACAGCAGACAGGATTCAAAATATACGAAAGTGAGGATTTCTCCCCGGCAGCTGAAGTAAACACATGCAGACAAACAGTCACTAGAACTCCTGCGCCTGCAGCTTCTCACCAGGCCTGATTCGTTGCCTGAATGTTATGGTGTCCAACAAAAAATGGCAACCTTCTGTTTTGGCAGCCCTGGTCTCGGGGCTCGTCCTCCACACATCAGCCTGGCAGAACTTCTTCTGTGTCTGAAAACCGAAAACTGAAGTGGACGTGGTTCTTGCAGAAGAGTTCGATTGGAAGGCTGAATGTTGTGCTCATAGGAGAGCTGTTTTGGCATCAGTTGTCAAAGGCCACAAACAGCCAAATGTAGAGATGAAGAAGAGCAGTGGGAGGAGGCAGATCCCAGCACCGTATATATCAAATATATTGCCGTAAATGACCTGTGGACGGGGCCTATGAGGGTACTCTCCTGGGGTATGAAATGTCATAGCTGTTCTTGTTCCCGCAGCCCTGGGAGCAAATATTTGCTCTGCGCTGAGGACGTAGATAACTTAAGACGCTGTAGAACCATCATGTCTTGACTGTTCGTCAGGGGCCAAGAAATCTAGTCCTCTAGTCCTCTTTCACCCAAGTAATATGGAGAAAGCTGGCTGCGGAAAAACGAAGAGCAGTGAAGGAGGCGGACAAGGCCCAGTGAGGTGAAGCCATTTGTATCCTTTCTGACATACTTGAGTAAATGTTGGAATGTAATGTCTAGTATTTCTTTGAATTCCCAATTAAACACCCTTGACTAGCCGTAGGAGGGGGCCAAGCTACAGGTGGTGGTGGTGGCCAGCTGAGAAGCTGAGCAGTTGCGGCACCTCTGCTGGCCTCATTTGCTGGTTAATTGCATTTTATAGTTGAGCTAAAGACCTGTCATATGTTACCGCCGTTTCATTCATCTTACAAATAACCTAGAGAGGGTGGGTTAAAGTACCTGTTCTGTTGAAGTTCCCCCTGTAGCCCTCCTTGCAGAAAGTCCTTTTGCACACCGTATTCCATGACTGTGATGAGGTGAAATTAAATTTGGGAAATTAATGTGGGTGAAACTATTTGAGGGGAGGTAAAGGGTGTGGAGGAGGGCGACGGTCCTTCCCAGGCAGCCAATGGATTCTGTCCCACTATCCCAGCTGTGGATTCATTGATAAAACCGAAATCAACAGAAAATCGGGAACACATATATTGATGTGTCTCATATGCGTCGCCGTTCTTTCCTCCAAGGTGGAGTGTATTCCCACTGAGAACACTGTCCCCATTCCTTGTAATTATGCAAATGACACATTAATGAGGTGTAATTGTGGATTCATAAAACAGCAGGGATAAACTGCAGAAAGATGCCACGTCCTAATAGGAGGCCGGAAAGCTTCAACATCCAGGGGCTGAATTGGCTAATTGTTTACCAACCGCCGCTGCTTTGAGAAGCACGTGGTGATTTGTTTTCAGGGCACCGAGTCTACTTATAAGTGTTTATGCTGCCTAATGAACGCCACCTCCTGTTTTTCCTGACAAGGAACATTTGGCACACAGGCGCTGCGATTTTAAGGAGACATGACTGAAGACTGGGGGCCGTGTAGTCTCCGCTTCATCTGACGTGACTGATTGCATCCTTTAACTGATGGTATTTTCAACCAGGGTCCAGTGGCTAGCACTTCCGCCACACAGCACGGAGGTCCCTGGTTGGATTCCCACAGTGGAGCTTTCTTTGTGGAGTGTCCATACTCTCCATTTCCCATGCGAATAATGGAGTGAATAGTTTTATGTCTCTATATGACCTAGAATTAGACAGCCTTTATTGTCATTCTGCATGCAGCAGGGTGTAGAGCCACATTTCATAGGTATCAGCTTACAGGATCCAGGTTTGGATCACAAACATAGATATCGATATCCATCCATACATCTTCTTCCACTTATCCTGCTTATCCAGGGCCGTGGGGGATACTGGAGCCCATCCCAGCTGTCATTGGGCAAGAGGCAGGGTACATCTGGACTGGTCACCAGTCAGACACGGGGAGAACATGCAAACTCCACACAGAAAGGTCCCCTGGTCGGAATCAAACCATGCGGGACATGCAGCTCAGCAGTGGATATGTGCAGCTGCAATGACAGTGATTATTACCAGCAGAGTAATGATTTATATTACTAATGATATTTCGCAGTAATATCCACAAATAGAGACTATAGGTAAAACTTAATTAGGTGTTAAGTGCTCTAATGGCCTGGGGGACAAATCTGTGGCAGAACCTGGTGGTCCTGCATCGATATGTGTCATGACATGTGACGGGTGAGCCCTCCTCTGTGACAGCCTGGATAGGCTCCAGCCCAATCTGTGACCCAATATAGAGAATGAATTAATGGATTTTTGATTTCATTGAGATATTATATACTCTTTGGAGCATCCAAATGGTAACATTAGGGGAGCAAAGGGAACCCAGACACTGGAGCTGAGGAAGACTCCGGGATGAAGGTGCCACATGTTTAGGTCCAGTCGTCCCGGGGGGGCGTTGGGCAGCGAGCTCAGCCAAACTGGCTGTTCTCACTTAGAGCCACAGGAGACATTATATTTTCCTTTGTTTCCTAGGGGATTATTTACTTTGGTTATGGATCCAATTAAACCTCCAAATGAATTTGTTTACTCCAGTTTGTCACTGACTGGATCATTATTTAGTGTTTGTTAATGAGACCAGACTAAGTTAGTGGTCAGATTACCAAGGTGTGTGTGTGGGGGTGGGGGTGGGGTGGGGTGGGGCAACTTGATTTACATTATTAAAATGTAAATTTGTTTCACCTACAGGGGCCTCATCAAATAATCATATGACATAAAGATCTTTTGGACAATTATTTTACGTCTTGACCACATTGGTTGTATAATTGCCGATATCACAATTCATGATATTTTGATGGATGTTTTCAAATAAATTGGGAAACAGAGAGATCAGTGAGAGGTTACATCAAACCACCAGGATACATATTAGGATGTCTTTCTTTCATTTTGAAAAGCCTAAGAAGAGGAGCCGCAAGAGTCCAAATGACGGCACTGCCAGACAAGCAGAGAAACTAGGCGACTTTAGTTTGTGGGAAGGCATGGATGGTGACGTGTTAACGAGGGGCTTTGCTTTGCATTCGTGACACATACAGATGTCTGGAATCAACTGCACATGTCAGGGCTTTAATTAGCCCAAACAGTAAATCGATGGGGGCTGATTAATGCGACAGGGGCCGGAGCGAAGGGCGAGGCGGGTTACCGAAACAAGAGCTTGCTTAAGGAGAAAAACTAATTGTATGAATTATTGAGCAGCCTGTCCTCCCAGGCAACCATGCAAGTAATGGGGGGTAAATAAAGAAATCAAGCTCTTGGACCAAACTTATGATTTATCCTGATTCACCGATATCAGGATAGATATTCCTGTTTCTTCCCACCGAGATGGGAGCATTACATCTTCTTGCGTCGCTGATTTTTGTGCAAGATCCACTGCCACTGGGTTTACTTTTTGGTCTGTTCAGTCTTTGGGCTATATTCGAATATAACGACCCCCTCACAGACAGGGACAGTCACCATGTCGGCGCCGCTGAGGTTTCATATACATCATTCCACTGCTCGGGATCTAATTACAGCTGAACACTCGTAAGTTTATCATTAGTTTGTACAATAAATTTGTGTGTGAGGTCATGGTCATTTCTTTTGTATTTTATTCGGTAAAGGTTTCCTCAATCGGAGTGCGTTTTGATTGGTGACTATTTTGATTCTCGGGGGAAACACTGCTGAGTGATCATTTGCCACAAGTGGTGGGTAAATCGTACCAGGGAATAAAGCATTGTGTATTCACCAAAAAAGCTTTAAAAAGCAAGTTTACTGGGAAATAACTGATAATTGTTACATATCAGTGCCTTATTCCCCCCATTGATGCCTCCTTATGTGTCTATACAGTCAGTATGCTACGCAGTTAGTGCAAGCTAGCTGTTTGCATACATTATTTAGCATGCTGCCTCACATGTTACATACATGTATGTATGCAATGGTTTTGAATAGGTCAGTTAAGCATCTTTACACAGTTTTAGAAGTAATTACATGTTGCACTTCAGTCGAAGTTTCAGATGCGACACAGAGTGCTCACAGATGTTTAGCTTGCTGTGGTGTCAGAATTAGCTGAAGGCAGAAGAGTCCCATTCCTGCCAGTTAGCGGGGAATGTGAACTTCTAGACGAATAGGAGATAATTATTTGGGTTCAGCTGATGTTGAAGTCCATGTTTTGGTGATGTCTGCTCTTTGAGGTGGATGTTTTCTTGATGGCCATCCATTTGTTTTTGCATGGCTGACTTTGACAGGTCATGCAGGAAAGTGATTGGTTAATAACACGTTTGGTTGCCCGCTCAACATCCGCTGCTGTTCAGACCGCTCACTTCCTGTCACCCGAACACTGCAGTTGAGAAAACTACTACCATCAGGGTGGAGGGACGTGCAATTGGCCACTCAATCGATCATGTCCGATGGCTGACGTGCTTTTGTTCATCCCTTGCAGAAGTCAAAGTCTACGAGCCCTGGCATCTAATGTGGTGGCAGAGGCAGTTATCTAGTTTTCTGGAAAAACACAAGTCTGTGCCGCTGTCTGCCAATCCTAACTTCAGAAAGTGTCATGCATCAGGCGGGATGGATCTGCGGAGAGAACTGAGATCATCGACCGTAATAGCACTGACCCTGGCCCAATCTCGCACGCCACCTGTTGTTGTAGCCTTTAGAAGGAGCCTCCTCTTCCTCTTGATTTTATATTTGATGAGCTGGAATCTCCACAGGGCGACATGGTGGCGCAGTGGTTAGGGCTTCAGCTTCACAGCACAAAGGACCTTGGTTCGATTCGGATGAACCTTTTTGTGTGGAGTTTGTTCTCCCTTTGAGTTTCCTCCACTTTCCTCCCACATTAAAAAACATGCAGCAGGTTAATTGAAAAAAATGGGGAAAATGCCTGAATGAGTGAGTTAATGTGTCTGTCTTTGTATGTAGTCATGTGATTAACTGGCGACCAGTCCAGGGTGTACCCCGCCACTTGCCCAATGACAGCTGGGATAGGTGACCCCGCAACCCTGAATGCAGGATAAGCGGTTGAAGATGGATGGATGGAATCTTCACACTGCAGGGTTGACCTGACATAACCCGGGATTCATGCTCTGGCCACCAGGGAGCAGCAAAACAGGCCTGAGCAGCTATGTCGGATCAGGTCTTGTGATCCTTTCGGCAGTTTCCACACATTTTCCCATCAGACAAGACAGTTCTTCGAGATCTTGGCAAGGTTGAAGCCAGCAGACGAATTTCCTCGTGTTTCCTACAGACTAAACACAGACTACATGCCACAAGTCAGCATTTCCACCAGCAGCCTTCCCATCACATCGTTTCCCATCACATCGTTTAGTTTGTTGTTTGAGCTACTGAGTCAAATTTCCTCAGTCATTCAGTAGTAAGCGGCCATTTTTAACTGTCAATGAGCAGAAATATGTTTCTGCTAATCACTCCGTCAACGTCTGAGGCTTATAGTTTGCTTGCTTCTGTGAGTTTGTGACAAACCAACCTCTGCATTTGACAAATGTTCATTAATGAATGTCCGGAATGGCTGCAGACGTTGCACGTCATCAAAACAAAGTGTTAGACTTTCTGGAGGAGGAGTGTGCAAGAGTCGAAATCAATTACAGGTACAAATCGGCAGTAATTTGTTCATGAGTTGTGAAACCGGAGCTGTCGCCCGGCGCTGGCTTTGGACTCCTAATTAGACGGGGTTAACAAAAGAAGAGCGACCCTTTGGGCTTCGCCCTCCGCTTCTTCGCCAGTGGGGCTGGTGACTTCCAGCTCTGATTAATGTGCCAGTGTCACTGGATACTTCTGGCAAGTCTCGTCTGACGTGTCCGGGAGGTTCAATTGTATTCATGGTGAGGAGCATTTAATTCAAATGAGCACATTAGAATTGCAAATGGTGTCATCCTTTACCATATCTTACTAGCTGGGGTTAAAATTATCTCGATGGCTGAGGTAAAAAGGGAAGAGGCGGCGGGTTCATCTAGAAACAGACTTGAAAAAGGCCATTGGAGATGAAATAAAGCAGAAGTTCGATGGCGCCGTGGCCAGGACACACAGGACCAATGTCAGTGAGTGGACCCCCCCACACCGTTCAGAACAACTTGCTGTGAATCCGCCACCTCGTCACGACTCCTTCCAGCCACGCCCGAAACCATGAGAGATGGGAATAGACGACTTTGCCACAGATTGGCTGTTAATCACTTTGGCATTTTTCTCCCAATGTGCCAAATATTTCTTGGTATTCAGAATTTTCATTTGCATGCTAATGATGGTGAAGGGCAGAAGCCACTAATTACAATCCAGTAAAGGCCTTCCTAATGGTCCACTAAAGCCGTAGACGTGGCTGAGCCCATAATTCCATTATGCAAATGCACAGCCAGGAGTGGAGAACCCCCAGTTGCAGACTCGTCCTGGACTTCTTTGTGCTTGCCAGCAATATCAAACAATATGCCGGCCTTGTACGCTGTGAGTAATAAGCAGAGGGAAGTCTCCGCTGCATTTGGGAGGTAACTAGTGCAATCTGAATAAACGTGCAGGTTTCTCTGTTTCACAAGAATTGGCAGAGGGTGGGTGAAGCCAAAGGCAGCTGGTGAGGAGGACGTCACAGTCAGTTGTTGCAGTGTAGACACAAAGGCCAAGTGTTGTGAAATAGGCATGGCGCGAACTGGGAAAGACGATGCCTTTGCTTGAGTGCTGGAAATTGGTGTAGCCAGAGGACACAAGTGATTGGATGGAAGCAGGAAGGATTGACTGACAGGTCATGGGGAAGACCGAATAGGACCATTTCACAGTTTCACCAAACCGGACCGTCAGCCTGAAGTTGTGGCGCCAACTTGTGTTCATCCCAGGTGACTCCGGGCTCACTGGACAGCGTCCTGGCTCCTGCTCTTTAGAGACAAGTCTTGCTCCAGGAGAAGGTTGTCTAATCCTTAACTCTCTTATGCTCACGCTCTCTGAAAGACTCACCATGTCACGACGCTCTGTGAGGGCCTAGCTGGGCAGAACTGTTGCGGTGCTGATGTGTGGCAACGGCACCAGACAGTCAAGTAATCAACAGAGAGACTTCTCCTTCCCTGTGAGCCCAGATAAAATCAGCAAGGTCTGTGGGGATGCAGAGCTAGCAGCCTCGGTGGATTCCATCTTGTTCTTGGCTCTAATGGGCGATGAAGAGCCGGACTTTGCAGCAGCTTGTGGATTGAAACAGTTTTAAATGGAAAATTAAAAAAAGCCAACACTGAGGTCTGCCAGCTCGGAGAAGAACCCACTCTAATCTGACTCCAGCTCGCTGAGGAAACAAATCAGAAACCTCCTCCGTGTGTTCAGAATTCACATTTGGACACCTTCTGGTCCAATTCCTTTCCAGACAAATGTGTTTAAAAATAAAATCTCCCCTTGCCGCCCAGAGCCTGTCTGATTTACAGAAAGCTGCCAAAGATGGCAGCTTCCCCCGGGGACACAGAGCGACGCAGTAGGTGACAGCCATCTCAATACAGACTTGTATGTGGATCCCCACATCAAAGAGGCAGAGGAGGGACTCATCTCTATTCAGGCCCTGGATCACCTAGCAAGGAACATGGTGGTCTCACATCCCTGAGGGTGAAAGAGTGCGAAGGAGGGTAGCCTGGAAGAGGTGGGCCAGAGCTACGGCTCTCGAAGCCGCCTTGGGGTTTGGAGGCGGAGCCTGCTGCTGGCCAGTCCAGACACAAACTTGGTCTGTTCTCCATCTTCTTCGTCACTGGTCAAGGTTACTCATGTGAGGGATGGTCATCAGCCCATTTGTGTTTGCTCATTCACCCATCTATTCCCCTTACCCCTTGCTGTAAGTCCCCCCTGGATCAGTCATGGGTCACATACCGCATGGAGACATACGACTGTTCACCTTCTCATTCACACATCTGGATATGGAGGATCTCCAGTGAAGCTCCATCGTGTTGATGGACTGTCGGAGGAACCCCATACAGACATGGGGAAAACGTGGAGATTCCACTCAGAAAGCCCTCCTGTAAAAATCCAACCAGGGACCTTATGCTGTTAAGCTGAAGCACTAACCGCTGCCCCACCAAGCCACTGCTGCCAAGAATTTATCCCCGAGCCAATCAGAAGGCTCGGATATCAGTCCTGATCCACAAATCTGGAGTGTGATGTCAAAGAGAATCCTCTGGGATGGCAGCTGCAGGAGCACCTGATACCCCTCCGGTGAGTGTATGTGGATTTCTTTACCAGATTACCATTCCTACATGTTCTCTGTGATTTACCACTTAACTTTGTACTTAACTTATGAACGGAGACAAAAATAGCAAAAGACTTGGTAGGGTCATTACGTTTCCAAGATGACAGCGGTGCTGGGGCCAGAGGTTCAGGACCTCACACATCTGCTTTCAAAGACAAAAGAAAACAATGAAGCTCCTCTTCCGTTTCCATCTGGCCAATTAGAGGAGAAGTCCTCTGTGGCTTTGGCTTTAAGTATTTCTTCACCTCTCACAATGAATAGAATTTTATATATATATATGTATATATATATAATAATTTTAGTGAAAAGGACTTGTGTTGGAGAAAAGGAAGGTGTGGGCTCCTGCTGGTAGGGGACCTTCCGCACCAGCGTCTTGTTGCCTCCCGGCGCTGGAAACCACTTGTGCCAGAATAAGTTGGTCCTCCAAGTGAATGGAGTCCTCTTGATGTGGACCAGTGATTCTCCTTCCCGGGCTGGAGATGGGTCGCTCATGTATCGCAACCTGTGCACATGCACTTGATTCTGTAGCTGTGCACTTCTGATTAGCTTTGCAGCTGCTCGGCTTGGAACGCCTGACGGACTTACATTTCTTGTTTTGCGAATCCCTCCTGCTTCTGATGCCAGGGTGATCTGTTGTTAACCCCCGTCTGTCTCTGTCTCCCTTTTTCTCTCCTCCTGGACAGCCATGAAGATTCATTCTTCAATTAAATGTAATTTCTTTTCTACCGCCCCTCCTTTTTGTTTACCCTCCCCTCCTTCTTCCAATGACTGCTGTTCAATCAGCTCAGGAGGTAAAGCGTTCGTCAGCTAATCTGCAGGCCAGCTCCCATTCATGTTTGGAGGAGTTCTTGCGTGAGACGCCCCCCGCCCCTCCTCCGCCGGCGGCCTGCCCCCGGCTGGCAGCCCCATCGTTGTGCTGAATAGGTGATGGAGAGGCAATAGAGAGAAACACTTTGTCCTGCAAGCGTCCTTGAGTGGAGCCGCTCGGTTGAATGAGAAATGTCATTTAAGGGATAAGAAGGAGGCCAGGGCGTTTAGTCGCTGCTCCTCTTGTCTTTCTGCAATCAAAGCTCAGATGTTGCAAGTCTGAAGCGGACAACTGCTGCATAACAATGACCTGCTGCCCGCCCGCAGTCCCTCACAGTCATTCTTCATTATGGGGAACTTGTGAGGCTCATCCTGGCTGGTATCGCCAGGATGCTGCCTACTCTGACTCTCATTGGTACAAACAGCTGCCCCTCAGCACTCCTACCCTGATTTGGACTCAGGAGGAGAGGAGACAGAGGAGGAGGACTGGTGGCATCTAGTGGTGAAGCCTCATATTGCAACAGCTTGCTAATGCTGACATCAGGCTATTTCTTAACCAATTAAGAATGTATTATCTTACTAAGGTTGGCTCCTGACGAGCCAACGGCCCCCAGCCTTCATCCCTGTTCCTGGCACTGATTCTGTTTTCCTGATTACCATTCCTCAACCGTGACTTCTCAAACTGGCGGTGGCGGTTGGTGATTGAAGGCTGAGGCAGGACCTCCAAACCCTCCTGGTGTTTCGCTTCTGAATGTTGACTGATGAAATAGCGCTGACGGTCCTTGTGGGAGGGGAGTTCTGGAGATGCGGAGGCAATTTTCGTGGCAGCAGGATCAGTTCCAAACTCCTAGGAGAACTTTCCAAAACTTCTTTGAGAAAAAATAAAAACTGACAAATCTCAGACCTGGGAATTGACTGTGTATGAAGACACGTCTACTGCTCTTTGTCCAAACACCTCAAATATGTCCATCCATCCATCCATCCATCCATCCATCCATCCATCCATCCATCCAGTCCCTGCAGCATGTGCTAGCTCCTCTCCCACTTGAGCCTCCCTGGAACCCCTAACCCTAGGAAATGTCCAGGAGGCTTCCTCATCTGGATATGGAGGAGCGGCAGCTCTACTCTGAGTTCCTCCTAGATAAGTGAGCTCCTTGTCCTCCCTCCAAGTGTGAGCCCAGATGTCCGGAGGAGGAAACCCTTTTTCTGCTGAGTTTCGAGATCCTTCTTCACTCTCAACCTAATCCGCCTGTCAGTCGCCTGCTCCTTCCTCCCCTCAGTGCTGAACAAGACCCTAAGGTTGTATTTGGAACAAGGGCATTCATTTTGTGGAATATGGGAAGAGGTAGGTTTTCCCCCTGGAGCTTCCAGAAGGAGTCAGTTGAATCTGTCCTCGTCGGCAGAATGTCCCGTTTCCTGAAATCGAAGCGTGAAAGCAGCTTCGGCGGAATGAGTAGAGGTGACAGGCAGGAGGCGGGGGCTCTCTAGCGGTTCTTTTACGTAGTGAGAGACCGTTCTACTTCTGCTTTCAGACCCAAATTGTCACCCGGGGAGGAATTAGGTGAATTGGAGAGCAATCAGTGTTTCAGTTCCAGACATAATCTCACCGGTGTTTGAACAAAACGTGAAAATAAAAACTCCTCATGCATTTATGCAATAGATCAAATATTAAGGTATTACAACAAGTTGACACATGTGCCGCAGCCTCCCTGAAGCCATACCACAATATTAATCTCTCACAGCTATAAATGGATCTGCAAAGCATCTGTTATTGTTTGATAAGTCCCGCCATGAAGAGATTTAGGCTAGCTGTCTGACACTGATGCTGGATCAGGTGTGAACCAGCTCGGCACCGATGCATTCCCGCAGCACCTGCGACGGTCTGAAAATAAATAATAAAGGGATCTCCTTCATGGTTCTCGGCAGAGCCCTCAAAATAAACCGCGGGCTCATATGTGATGTGGTCCGTCGTATTTTTGGAGTGTGACAGCTGGATCGCGACACTTTCGACTCTCTCCCGATGACTCTTTGGAGTATTTGTTTTATTCTGGCATTGGCTGTCAACACCACACGGCTTGACAAATAACCCTTAAGCACTTTACACCTTCTGCCCACATCCCAGAGAGAGGGTGTGCGTTTTACGAAAGGGAGTATGTGTCTGCAGATCCTAGCTCGCCTTCGATAAGACAGTAAGTGGTGAATATGCTCCTGACAACCGAGTCAATGGGCACTCCTCCTCTGTGGCTTCTGGGATCAGGTACAAAGAAGCCCCTGGGAGTTCCGGTGGTTTTAAAACAGAGCTGGGTGGTAAGCTATGACTGACGGATCATCACCCCCCCCGGCTCACTGATGGCTTAATGGTGTCAATGGGAGAGATAGGGTCCCGACTCCTTTATCTGGACAGAATCTCAGACCCATCACCTTCTCTGTTTGCAGTAATTGTGCGAGCAGCGCGAACCCTGCAGGGTAAAGGCAAAGTAAAAGCCAAATCAAAAGGCTCAGCTTCAATCCACTTGACCGAGCGGGTCAACGGAAATAAATGACTTTCCTTTGACCGGCTGTACATCCATCTCTGTGGTGTCACCACTGTCAAGGACACGGGGCCTATCTCTGCCACTCTCCTGCTCTGGTGAAATGAAAACAGATTAGTGCTTTAGAAAAAGAAGGGGGAGTCAGCTTCCCTTCTCTGTCATTTCCTCACCCGCATCCACGAGAGGTGATCCATCTGTGGCTGACGTCGTCACGCAAACACATTTACACTTGTCAATTATCACGGCAGAGTAATATCTGTGAGCTTGGTGGGGGCTTAAAGGGAAAATACATCCTTTTAAGATGGTGTTTCCACAGATAATTTGATCCAGCAGGCGAAAAGCAAGTTGTACAATGATTCAGCTTTGACTTTTGGATTCTCAGTAAATAAAGGCTTTTATTCTCACACTGACGTGGGGGAGCATCAAAAGTTAAATATAGGAGTCAGCGGGGTCAGCGCCCCTCAACCTCTGAGGAGTGGACGCTCGTCTTTGAAGGGGAAGCTCTTGTGTTGTATTTTTAATGTCTTCGTGGGGAAACGGATATCATTGTGCTTGGCTGCGTCCAACCGTCAATTCTGCTGATCCAAATGGAATCCCACCTGGTCCCTGGTGGTGGAGCTTCAGGTTTGGGCTCCTCCACGGACTGGAGGCTGGAGGGTCAACTTGGGATGTCCACTAATCATGTTTGTTTGCATGAATAGTTCCGGACCTGTCTGGTCTACTCTGATTCCGCTGAGCAGATTCCTGTTTCGAAGCCGTGGGTGATTTGGTTCTCAGGGCCAGATGTCTTCCCTCGAGAGCAATTCTGAGAAGATGAGCTGATGGAGTGCAAAGATCAATTTGAATCAGATGTTATCCAAGCAGAACGAGAATATCCAGCCATAAATCTGTCAGACGGTCAGGTGCAGTTCTGCGTAATGGAGATTCATTTTAAAGCAATTCTTTTTTCGGAATCAGGCCAGCAGTGAATAGAGTCTCAGATTACTGCGCAGTCCCTTCCAGGCCTCTGGACCTGTCCAGGTCCAGAACCCCACCCTGATCACCAGTGGGTGTTTGTTAGTATGGACTTTCAGATCACCAGAAACCAGAACATGCTGTTATGCAATGGTGCTTTCAGACAAAAGTTCACCAGGTTGAGAACTAAAACCATTTTCAAGCCTTGGAGGCTTTCAAAGGGGATGTGACAATCTGGTTCACAGAGAAAACTCCCTTCCAGCAAAGAGAACCGGGCATGGAGTATTCGAAGCCACAGAGACGGTCAAAGTTCTGTCGGAGAGCAGTCTACCATCATGGAGGATCTTCTGGAGAGATGGCGTCTTAAGAAGCATGACCCTTCGGATGAGCAGGATGTCTTCCACAGGTCCGTCTGTGGACCCGGGCTCTGCTGTCAATTGCTGGGACTGGACATCTGCGACCAAGGTGGAGACCTGATTCATGGACAGGAAAGTCAGCATCAGGAAGGAACAGGAGGCCAGAGATCAGGTGATGCTTTCTCAGCGTGGGAATGAAAAGATGAGCAGGAAGAGGGAGAAGAAGATAAACAGGAAAAATTAAGATGATTTTATTAGCTGGTGTTCAGATGGTATTAATACAGAAGGAGAAATAGAGTTAGGAGGATAAAATAATCAAATGAAATCCCTTAAAAATGGATGCTGAGCTTTAATATTTAAAGCCAGCTTTAATGATCGTACAATTCTGACTGCTGTTGAAAGTGATTAAGTATGTCCCCCTTCTTCATTTAGTGTGTGAGTGAGTGTGTGTGGGTGTGTGTGGGTGTGTGTGTGAGAACCTGGAGCAGTAACACATGTTATGATCTTCAGGTGAAGATTAACACAGTCCACTAGTAGACCTCAAGCTGACCATGTGAGAATGGGCGAGATAGACAGTGAATGACTGGATGAAAGAAATGTTCTGTTTCCTCCTTGTGCTTCTCCTACTTCTTGCTTGTATGGCGCTTTGAGTGAAAGCGCATTATTGTTATCATTCATTCATTACTGAAGTAAGAAAGGATAGACTTTATGGAGCCCATGAAAGGGAATATGGACACTGTTGATCCTTCATTCACACTCTCATTCACACATCACGCAGCCATACAACCATTCTATTGTCATTACTTTTGATATCACTTATTATTATTATCATTATTGGTTGTTAGCTTCTCCTTGAGTAGCAGTGGACTAACTCTATCAGGATCAGCTGTTTTGGGCTGACCTCTCCACCCTGAGATTCTCTGTTCCTTCTTCTTCTTTCGGCTTTTCCCTTCAGGGGTCGAATTTTTCAAAATAAAACAAAAGATAGGCGGCTCAGAGATCAGCACTTCTGCTTCACAGCCAGAAGGTTGGAGTCCCACTGGAGGCCTTTCTGTGTGGAGCCCCTGTGTCTCCATTGGGTTCCTCTGGGTTTCTTCCACAGTCCAAGAACATTCAAGATGTTCATTGGAGATCCAATTAATTGTCTATACATATGAATGAGAGGGTAAGTGACCCCTAAAGTGACCTTTAGCATAGGACAGGTAGTATAGAGGATGAATGAATGAATGAAAAGACAGATCTCAAGCAGTTTGTTTCTAACAGCAGTGGTGCCACATGCTAACAAGCAAGCGGTTGAACCAACCGGTATTTTATAGGCATGAAAAGCGAATCAGTGATGTGGATGGAAAAGCAGGCCAAGAGGAAACGTGATTTCATGCAGATCAAACCCATCTAGCAACTTTCTATTCAAGGATCTCCCTGTATGAGTGTGTGTGTGTGTGCATGTCTCCTTTCCCCATCTAAGAAACTGTGGGACATTGGTGTTTTTGGCAGGGACAGACGTCGCAAGTGGCAAAGCAGATGGCTCTCTGCTTCCCATCATTTCCTCTCCCATAATGCCTCAATGGCCTCCCTGGCAGTGGGGGGTGGAGGGGCGGGAGGGGCGAAAGACTACTCGGTTAAAGTGTGAATCACTAATTGTTTACCAGATCACTTGCAAATTCCCTTGGAGCATCAAAGAACACCTGCAGAACCACATGCCGCCCCGTGCTGAATCAATGACGGCGTTCCTTCCCACCTTGTTATCCCCCCGCCACTGCCACTCCCAGAACTTCATGGCATTCTCCCAGATTTCATCTTGTCTTTGGCTGCCCAGGAGCCAGATGGACCCCATGGTCAGTGCCCCGCCTGGCCAGACCCGGGGTCTTTCCTCTGAACAGGTAGAGCGCGACCTGTTTCCACAGCCAACTGTCACTTTGGGAGTCTTTGGCCTTCACTGCCTCCACCGTGGCTTGAGGCCATGGCACCACCTCCCTCCCCCAGTCTGCACTGCCTCCTGCTCCTCCTTGGGAACAGAGAGGTCTTCCAGGTTACCTGACGCTTGATGACAGAATCTGCTGCTTGTACGTCCTCTGTTCTCCTGCTGGGCCAAACAGCATTCCCACAAATAGCACTGCATCCTGCTGAGCTGGAGGAAAAAAAACAGATCACCACAACAGAGGCTCATGGACTGGCTGTTCTTTCCTGCCCCTGCAGGGGGCAGAGGAGCTTCCCACCACACACTGTTTATGTGTATTACAAGAATGACAATCACTGCAAACAGTGACAATCACCAACTGTATTTTACTGGACCGAATTAAGTCAAGTCAGATGTAATTTCTGAGCTCCACATAACAACAGCTGTGTGATGACCTTTCCTATTATTCAAACCAAACATTCCCCCAGTAGCAAGTACTTCGAGACAGTAGACAGATACCAGCACAATGTGGGCGAACTTCGGCCTTGACCGGTTGGGATGGAAAGAGAGAGAGTGAGGAAGAAGGACAGTGGAATAAAAAGTGTGATGAGACAGAAGAGCTGTGGGGGTTGGCCTAATAGTTTACTACAAGCCACGCCCCCTGGGAACCTAGCAAATGAGAGAGCCCGGGGAATCGGGAGAAGGTACGAGGTTACTATCGTGCATATATTAAAGGACACGAGTGCAGACAGGAGAGGAAGAGAGGTCCATCATGGGAGATCCCTCAGCAGGGTCAGCCTATGGAAGCATAACTGGGCGCTGGCCCAGCGCTAACCAGCTAAGCCTTTCCAAAAAGGCAGGTTTTAAGCCGCATCTTAAACAAAGAATATTGACCATCACTGTTTTAAAGAGTTTATACAGCTTTTACATGAATGTAGTTGGCTGTTTTTGCAGCACTTTATCAGAAGTGAGTTCAATAAATAAATGATAATATAAAAAATACACACCAAATATCAACCTTTTTGATAACAGCTTCATGATCGCGGGTAAAAGCCTTGAATTCGATATTTGATGTGATTAAATGATGCCTTTGCTTCTTTGATCCCATCAGGCCAAATATTTAAATCAACAACTTGGACTTTGATGGCCAAGGATTTTTCTTTTTCTGAATCCAAGCGTGCCTCAGAAACTTTGGGAGATGCAGAGGGTGTGGAGATTTTGTGAAGCTAAACCCGAGCTCCAGTTTGTATCCATCCCCCTCATGGTTTTATTTCAGGGTTAGTATTTCCCTATTGACTCTGTCAGAACCACTAGGTAAAAGCCGGGGTGCTGGAGGACGGGGGGCCGCTATCCATCAGTACTTCACCACCGTGTGTATGATCACACTGTTGTCATTGAGTGGCATCAATCAGGAGTTCCGCCCTTGGTGTTACGGAATAAATCAGCACACATTAGCGGGGCCCCTCCATTTTTCAGATAATGAAGACAGGTTTATAAGCGCTTCACATTCAGCGGGGTATAAACCCCAGCGATAAAAACACCATCGTTTGTCAGGCGCTCACTAACTCGCCTCCTGATTCGTCCAAGGTGTAAATAATCACTGTATGTCAGTACGTCGATATATTTCAGCTCCGACAGGTCAAAAGGCTATATTTGCACCTTTTTCTGCAGCCGCGACTCTGCTGCAGGTGTGTGTGTGAAATATAACAGCTCCGACTGGCACAGCAGTCCCGCCATGTAATTGGCTTTCTGGGAGAAGTAAACAGCCGAGCAAAGGGCGGCTGAAAACTGACCTTCAGAAAGAAGGAGTGGTATGGCCTGGCGGTGGCGACTGCTGCCACCACGGGCACCTAGCCTTGCTTGCATTCATCCGGCCTGTAGCTTTGACACCATAGCTGTAATTCTCACCATTTTTTCCTCTGCTGGGGTGAAATGCAGGAGGGGTAGTATTATCAGATCCAGCCTCCGATATCAGCCATTACTCATATTGAGGACACCTTCACGGAGGAACAGGGGGCTCCTCCTGTGAACGAGGTCGTCCATGTTTCTTCCTCTGATAAGGAGCCTGAGGTGAGATTACTGCACATCTGCAGAGGTGAGCACCAGGCGCTAGCTGAGAGCTGGAAAAGGTGTCAGAGGACAGTGACATGGATCAAGCCGATGGTCAGAGGCTTGAAGGGCGGACATGTGCACAGGCCACTGGAGATTTTCTAATGTTGGCACCCCTCTGTGGTTGCAGGGGGCTGACACTTAATCTGCTAGATATTTTAGGAGTTATGATTCTGGTCTCTGGAGGGGGGCCCTCCACCCAATAGGTTGCAGGTCAGTTATTGGTTGGTTATGTGGATCTGTTGGCACTTCAAGGGTTAATTTACTGAGACGATGGACCCATCGATATTTATTCGGCTTATTATTTTGGGATTCACTGATGGATCAAATTAAAGATAGGGCAAGTTGCATCAGAATCAGAATCAGAAAAAACCTTGGGGTACACATGGGGTAGCAGCATCAATTTGTGAACATCAAACAATAAAAATAAAAATCACCTCACCGCAAATCGGTCGAGTCCTTGTTAGCCAAACACACAAGCAATTCAACTGTCACTGTCAACGACGCATTTCTGATCAACTCGACAAGGCTAGTATCAGTACTGAAGTCATAGGAATTGGGCTGGGGTAAGATGATTCACGACGAGATGGATCAATTTAGATATCTGTTTAGTAAGCAAAGCTTCTTCAAAAATTCCGAATACAAAATCATCTAATACAGGTACCCGGGCTTACGCTGTTTCCCTAACGCCTGCATTAAATGGGTCTTATGCTTGGAACACCCAGCAAAAAGCACCCTTCTTTCCCTGCCCGGCTGTTACATACAGTTACATGAATATTCAAGGAGGCATGACAGGGTCTTCCATGTGTGCGTTGTTTTCCTCACGTATGTCTTCTTTCCACTTTCCCCCAGTTCTTTCACCATCTTTTTCCACTATCTCTGGGTAAGCAAATCCTGTCCGTCTCACACTGATGTCTGAAAAGAGAAGAAGACAACCTGCCTCCCTAAACAGGTGTGACCTGGGAAAAGGAGGGCTTCTCCCCCACAATTGCAAGCTTTTAACGTCACACTACGTCTGGCTCGCTCCTCGTGGGCGCTGACCTCTCGCGTTGTCTCTCCGGGCTGCTGTTTGATTGGATTATATATTGAGCAAAGCAAATGTAATGTCTACTTCATGAGGAAAGCAAGTATGTTGATTTTTTCAGTATCTAGGCAAGCATACCTTAGGTGATCTCTGCATTCCCATGCCATCGTTATCATCCATTTTCTAACTTAGCATTCTCTTTTAAAATTCTCTCTCTGCTTCTTTTACTTGTTCCTACTTGAACACACTTCCACATGTACTATTTATATGGCCAAAAGTATTCGCTCACGCATCCAATTCATCAGAATTGGGTGTTCCAATCACTTCCATGGCCACAGGGACTGTTTTTACAAACATTTGTGCGAGAATGGGTTGCTCTAAGGAGCTCAGTGAATTCCAGTGTGGAACTGTGATAGAATGCCCCCTGTGCAACAAATCCAGTCGTGAAATGTCCACGCTCCTAAATATTCCACTGACAACTGTCAGCTGTATGGAAGTGTTTGGGAACGACAGCAACTCAGCCACGAAGTGGTAGGCCACGTAAACTGACGGAGTGGGGTCAGAGGATGCTGTGCGAAAAGTTTGTCGGCTTTCTGCAGAGTCAATCACTACAGACGTCTAAACTTCATTTGTAGCTCAGGAGCTGGGCTTGGCCCATTAGTTCCAGTGAAAGGAATTCTGAAAGCTTCAGCATAACAAAACATTTGACAATTCCATGCTCCCAACTTTGTGGGAACAGTTTGGAGCTTGCCCGTTCCTTTTCCAACATCACACTGCCCCAGTGCACCAAACAAGGTCCATAAAGACATGGAAGACAGTTTTGTGTGGATGAACTTGCACAGAGTCTGCACAGAGTCCTGACCTCCTGAGTGGACCCTGAGCCAGGCTTTCTAGTCCAACATCAGTATGTGACCTCACAAATGCGCTACTGGAAGAATGATCAAAAATTCACATTATCACACTCTTGAACTTTGTGGACAGCCCTCCCAGAAGAGTTGAAGCTGTTATATCTGCAAAAGGTGGACTGAGAAATTGAGCCCTATGGATTAGAATGGGATGTCATTTAAGTTCATATACAAGACAAGGCAGGTGAGCAGATACTTTTGGGCATATAGTGTACATTTGCACAGGACAGAGTATATTTGATTCCCATTCATTCCTTTGTGCCTTCCACCCATGATCATGTGGTCGCACCAGGTGGTAGCCTTTGAACTACAACCGCCGCCATTTTGATAATTTTTCATTATGCCGCCACTCCTAGTTTTTTTGAGGCCCCTGGCATTTTTGTAGTTCTTTAAAACTCATACACACACAATCAAAAATTTTGGAATGTTAAATAAACTTTGTTATATTTAAAAAGGGGAGTTACTGGTATTTTGTATGCGCATATTGTGACAAGACTGTGTGTTCAGTGCTTGAATTTATACCTTATCCCTCAAAAAAACCCTCATTTTTATATACTGACATTTCTAGATAAACACTCTTTTCTCGAGACTGTTTTCCATTATTTAGTCATTTTCGAGCTTTTCTGGTGGTGCCCCAAACAAACGTTAATATCATTATTGAGTTAATGATATTCTGATAAATTTGATCTTATTCTTCTTTCGGCTTTTCCCTTCAGGGGTCGCCACAGCGAATCAACTTTCTCCATCTAACCCTATTCTCCGTATCCTCCTCTCTCACACCAACTACCTTCATATCCTCTCTCACTACGTCCATAAATCTTCTCTTTGGTCTGCCTTGAGACCTCTTGCCTGGAAGCTCCAATCCCAGCATCCGTCTATCAATATATTCTCCGTCCCTCCTCTGCACATGACCAAACCATCTCAGTCTGGCTTCTCTGACCCTCTCTCCAAAACATCTAACATGTGCTGTTCCTCTGATAGACTCATTCCTGATCCTATCCATCCTGGTCACTCCCAAAGAGAACCTCAACATCTTCATCTCTGCAACCTCTAGTTCTACCTCCTGTCTTTTGGTCATTGTAACAGTTTCTAGGCCATACAGCATTGCTGGTCTCACCACTGTCTTGTACACTTTCCCTTTTATTCTGGCCGATAGTCTTCTATCACATAGTGCCCCTGACACTTTTCTCCACCCATTCCAACCTGCTTGGACCCGTCTCTTCACCTCTTTTCCACACTCTCCGTTCCTCTGGACTGTTGACCCCAAGTACCTGAACTCCTCCAGCTTCTTGATCTCCACTCCCTGTAGCCTCACCGTTCCACCTGAGTTCCTCTCACACATTGTACCTCTACACACACATATATTCTGTCTTACTGTGACTAACTTTCATTCCTCTCCTTTCCAGAGCATACCTCCACCTCTCTCGATTTTCCTCTACCTGTTGTTTGCTCTCACTACAGATCACAATGTCATCCGCAAACATCATGGTCCATGGAGATTCCTGTCTAACCTCATCTGTCAGCCTGTCCATCACCATTGCGAACAAGAAGGGGCTCAGAGCTGATCCCTGATGGAGACCCACCTCCACCTTGAACTTCTCTTTTACCCCTACAGCACAACGTACCAATGTCTCACAGCTAGCATACATGTCCTGCAGCAGTTTAACAAACTTTTCTGCCACTCCAGATTTAGTCATACAATACCAGAGTTCCTCTCTTGGCACCCTGTCATATGCTTTTTCTAGGTCTACAGAAACATAATGCAGCCCCCTCTGGCCTTCTCTGTACTTCCCTATTAGGGAAGTCAGGTGGAATGGCGAGCTTACAGGGAGTGGAGATCAGGAAGTTGGGGTACTTTGGGTCAACAGTCCAGAGCAATGGATTGTGTGGAAAAGAGGTGAGGAGATGGGTTCCAGCAGGTTTGAATGGGTGGAGAAAAGTGTCAGGGGCACTGTGCGATAGAGGACTATCAGCCAGAATGACAGGAGAGGTGGACAAGACAGTGGTCAGACCAGCAATGCTGTACGGCCTAGAAACAGTTAAAATGACGGAAAGACAGGAGGCAGAGCTAGAGGTTGCAGAGATGATGATGCTAAGGTTCTCTTTAGGGCTAGGATGGATAGGATCAGAGATGAGTCTATCAGAGGAACAGCACATGTTAGATGTTTTTGAGATAAGGTCAAAGAAGCCAGACTGAGATGGTTCGGTCATGTACAGAGGAGGGATAGTGAATATATTGGTAGACGGATGCTGGAATGGAGCTGCCAGGCAGGAGGTCTCAAGGAAGACCAAAGGGAAGATTTATGGACGTACTGAGAGAGTATATGAAGGTAGCTGGCATGAGAGAGGAGAGGAGCGAATAGGGTTAGATTGAAAAGGTTGATTCGCTGTGGCGACCCTTGAAGGGAAAAGCCGAATGGAGAAGAAGTGCTAATAGTAAGTTATGTAGTTAGTACGTATGTAGTCAATGGTAACAGAAGTTAATGCCTGCAATACCTTATGTTAACCGTAGCTGTAGTGGTAACAATAGCCTAACTAAAATGTAAACAAACTTTTTCAAACGCTGGTTCACGAATTAATAAATCATCAGGAATCTGTGATGATGGCCTTTTTGAACAGTGTCAAACATTATCAGTGATTTCTCCTTCCTTTCAGTTTTCCAAAACAAATTGGGGGGTTGTTTTTTACAGGGCGCCTGGGAATCCGTGGCGGTAGTAACCCAAAACCTCTGTTGTCCCTGTGGTTCTCTGAGCAATATGTCACCTTCAGAATTCAGATTCTAGGAAGGAGGCATTATGTGCCGTGACGGCGAGCCTCTGATTGTGGCTACAGACGTAAATTAGAGAAAGCGGGGAGTAATTATCATGGCTTCATGCGGTGGCGGATTCTCAATGAGCATGTTTGGCTCTCCTCCTGAGGTTTCAACAACAGCCATGGATCTGCCAACAGGGGGTGGGGGAGGGGGGATTAGCATAAATTTGTTTTGTAAGGACACATTAGGAATCGAAGAACGTAAAGAAGAGATTATTACAATCTCCAGGCGTCAGGGGATTTCTGCCGTGCTTCCATTTTCCCCATGCCACAAAAAGATGGAGGAGGAAGTGTCGGGGGGGGGTTCTTTGATCTAAACGGCTGAAATGTGAGATCAGACAAAGAAAAGATGAGGCTAATATCAGGAGATACGATTCATATGTTCATTTCTTTTATCTGTCTTGTTTTCATACACCCCTGGTCCTGTTGCTCAGCCTGACGGAGGTTTCCTCACTAATCAGTGGTGGAGAGGCTGCGGTCTAGACTTTAAAAGGAGGCGCTAGGCGCTATTTTCAAGGACCAGTCATTTTGAGTTGCTCCAGGAAATGAATGAGTACCTGGATGTTAATAGATGAACCTGGAGGCAGCTAATTCTACGAGGATCACCTGGATGATTGACTGACAGGACAGTGATGAAGGAAGTGGGACATGAGGAACTGACACAATAAAACAGGGAATGAGAGAAAAAGATCGACACTGGAGGAACCAACTGAGATGCAAAAGACAGGAAACTCAATAAAATAAAAGAGGATGCTGAGTCGGGGATAGTGAAGCCCTTTCAAAATATAACACAGAACAATCCCAAGCAGGCTTTTCTCTTCCCAGATGAAGTTTGATGTTTCGGCTAACGTGTGCCGTGATTTCCTCTTAGATGTTTAACCAGGCGGTCACAGCTAACAGGAGAACGGCGTTTTGCTTTCCAATGCAATGCACGTCACTATGATTTGAGCCACACAGGCCTGTCTGTTTGAAGGCATCCTGACAGGAAGCCTGCAGGACAAACTTTTTCCTCCTATGATTTCAGGAGAAAGGCAAAATGAAACGATGGTTGCTTGAAAGATTGCTTGAAAAGTGGAATCTGTGTGAAAAGCCAAAGATAAGGCAGGACTGATACTATCAGGGCTCTAACTTCATTAGATTGCTGCGATAACTTGCAGCCTTGCAGAGTTTGAAACCCCTTTATCTCCATGGTAACGGAGGTGAGAGTGGCCCGCTCAAGGTCACACAGAGGCTTCAGAACTGTGGAAACAGCTTAGGGAGGCACCCAAAGACGGTGTGTTGCTCAGCGACAGCTGGGTCATGTGATCGCAGGTGTGGTGTGTGTTCGCAAGCTCTGGTTGGAGGGAACAATGCAGGTAGACTCCAGTCCATTAGCTGACTGTACTTATCAATAATGAATGCATGGTGCTGCATATTTAATGTGCTGGAATTAATTCACAGGACTCCCAGGAGTGATTGATGCAATATAGTGTGCTGTGATCAGGCCGTGCCTCTCAGCACAGGAGGTAGACTTTGTGAATAACAAATGTTCCCTCTTTCTCCGTGAGATCATCTATCCTCGGAGAGGATCTGTCGATGGTCTTAATCCCGGGAAACTCTAGCCTCACTTCCCTGGTTTGGACGTGACCTGAGGCCCCGCAGAAACTCACCCTTAAAACTGACAGCTGTTTCCAGAGCAAATCCAAATGAGGAGCAAATCCAAGCTGTCAATCATCAACCACCTGCAGAAAATTCAGAGTATCCAGTAATCCTGCAGACTGTTTCAGACAATGGGAGGACAAACCTGGAGAGACACCAGGCAGGAGAACATGCATGATGCCGACTGGACCATTGGGAGCACCTGGGGGTCTTGCCTGAGGACAGGAGGAGCCGGGAATCGAACCATGAGCCCTGGACAGGAGGGACAACCACTCCACCTTCAAATCCCCTCCTCCTCCATGAGGTGGATATCCTGCCCTATCCCTGAGTATCCCTGAGCTCCATCGTCTCATCCCCTGAACAGATGAATCCCTCCATTGCTGGTCAATGAAGCTAGCCCAACTTTGTTTAGCCCAGTCTAGCTGGACCTCGGCCTCACATTAGCTTCTGTCGGGTTGCCTTTACACTGATTGTGTGTGGAGGAGCAGGAAAGAATCTGAATCCAGACACACCTCTGGAGAAGCTCATCCGATCTACAATTTGGATCTAAAGTTGTTCTCTGCGTCAGAAACTGTATGAACATAAGCACACTGAATAGGAATACGGGCCACTTCGTGTTCTAGATGGCCGCCCTCTCTGCTCTCCTGCTCTTCTCCTGGAGTGATGCCGTCTTGGGTTCCCACAATGTAAACAAGTGTCACAGGTAACCAGGGGGACCAGAAGCCTGGATGATATGGAAACACAGCTGAAGGTTTTACAATCGGTATCAGCGGGAGTGACAAAGGCATGCCGGAATTAGGCTGCATTACAGCAGGGGAGCGTGGCGCTCTGTGATTATTAGACGCCGTGTAATTCGGCCTCAATCCACGTCCGTACACAAACGATGTGTCATTTACGTCTCCTTCAAATTATGTTCATCGCCTGGCTTTCCAACGTTCCTTTCTCCCCCCTCCTTTCTTCCATTTTCTTTTCTCCTTGAAGAAGCAGCTCAAAGCTGTCAGGGCCTGCTGGTGATAACAGCCCGGGGTGGAGAATGACACCTTGAGAGTGACACATGAAAAGGAATCAAATTCTCCCCGGAGCAACTGTATGGAGCAGATACCGGCTCCCCGGCCTCTGCCCGCCGTCTCCCCACAAACAGGCCTCTGCATTAACTTATTCAAATACGAGGTCAAACCCTGGTCCAGACAGCGGGCGGTCCCAATGTGGCGGACAGGGAGGAGGACCGGAACCAGAAGGCGGAGGAGTTCCCTCTCTATTCAAGCCTTTCAGCTAAGCCCTGTCAGCCAGGAGGAGGAGAAGGTTCCTCTGCTGAGAGTGGAGCGGTATTTTGATGAAGACCGTCGGGTGCCAGACAGCATGGTGAAACAGTTTCCAGAGTAAAACAGTCGAATGGTGTTTTTAGAATGAAGACAAAAAATACAGTTTGATGAAAGTAAAAAGCTGCCAGGGTGGAGCATCTGCCTTGCGCAAGAAGGTCCCTGGTTGGATTGTCACTTCCTGTGTGGAGTCTCCATGTTCTCCCCATGTTTGCCTTGGGAGCTTGGACACCTCACATTGTATGTGTCAAGGGTGAATGGTGGCCCTGTGATGGAGTGGCCTAGGTTGAGCTCTGCCTCTATTCCAATCCACGATGGGGAGATGATGAATGAAACTTTCATGTGGATATGCATGAACAGACAGCATCGATGGAAGAGTATAGCTGGTGGCTGAAGGAGATTTCTGTCTCCAAGCAGCTGCCTCTGTACAGGTCTGGGTTCTATAGGCTTCAGCTCAGGAAATCAGTGCAACCTCACTATGGCTCACAGGAGAGAGCTAGTTCTTTGAGCTTCTTCCCTCCCAGTCCGTCCAAAGGGCCACCTTCACACACACAGTGGGGGATTAAAGCTGCTGCATGGATGAAATTAAAACCAAAAAATAATAAGTCTGTTTGAAATGTTGTTTACAAAATGCTGCTCAAAATGCTTAAAGGCTAAACACACACACACACACACACACACACACACGCGCGCACCCCCCCCCACACACACACACAGGTGAGTCAGAAGTTAAAGAATAAGAATACTTGCTTTTCTACCCATGTCCTTAGTACTTTAGTACTCTGTGTGTGTATGTGTGTGTATGTGTGTGTATGTGTGTGCGTGCCCCTCAAATCACTGGGCGATACTGCCACCAGGAACTGACCCATCTGTCTGCTGGGCTATAAGGTGACCTTAAGCCTGCAGAGGTTATTCAAGGTCAAACTTTGCTGCTTCAGTGTTTTTCCGATTTTTTCCACCTAAAACTGATAGACCTCAGATTACGGTCTTATGAAAATCCTAGTATTTGCAGAGGTTTGGGAAAACTATGTGTTAGACTCCACATCCACCAGCACAAAATTCCATTTTACAATAAATGTTTTTTTTTGACAATTTCTCTGTTATGTCCTCTGTAATAATCGCTTTTAATCCAAACTTTAAGGATCCTGATTCTCAAATGAGACACCCTGTACCAATCACAGGGCCAGACCCACAACCATTCATCATTCATGTCTGGGTCTCCAGACATGAATATTGGGTCTCCACTGAACCTCCTGCATATTCTTGGACTGTGAGGGAAACCCAGAGAACCCGGAGGAGAGTATGGCGGTTGAACCTTCTTACTGTGAGGCTGCATCGTTATTATACATATACAACACAGAACCAGATATTCCGAGCTGATCTTCATTCAGCGCTGTTTGTCTGAGAGGAAGGTTGAGGTTCTGTGGCTCGTGTGCTGCTGCAGACTCCCCCCCCTTCCCCTCCAGAGCCAGAGCTCATGCTGTGTCACAGATTGAAGACGATGCGTTCAGAAATCAACTGCTTGGCTAGGTAATTTGGCTAATGGACTAATCTCAGCTCAACTTTTGCAAATGAGGGTTTTATGAGGTGATTCTGGGGGAGAAACATTCCGCCAATGTCATGGATGATAAACATGCAATTGAGCAATCAGGTGGAGACGGGGGCCGCGCTGCTGCAGGAGGGAATTCATCGCCCTGATATCTCTCAATAGAAATAACGACTGAATCTATTACATGGAAATGCAATTTCACTTTGATTTCCAGAGCCGGTAAATCACAAAAATGACTGCATATTGTTTTGTCCCGATGGAACAGGAAGCTGAGAACTTTGTAACTTTGGTGCCATGGTGTCAGGAACATTTCATTGCTAGTCTTGGAGACTCTGTCACAGAACTCTCCAAGACGCACCTCATTCTCATATCGTCCGGTCTGGAGCATGAAAACTTGTCCTGTGTGTGTGTGTGTGCGCGCTGCTTGAGAATCTGCAGTCGTCACCTGTAAACAAAGCTTTGGTCCTCATCTGAAGGGACTTCCAGTCCTGGATAGCAGTCAGATGTCCTGAGAAGAGGCTCCTCCCCCCCACAAAGGATGCGTGTGTCTAGTTCTAATATTCTACTTGCTAAAATAATACAATCTTGGTTTAGTGTTCTTAAAAGAATTAAAAGCAGTACATCAAGCCCTGCCCCCTAGATACCTGGGAGTAGATCGGAGGTTACCATCATGCTGCTCTTGATGACGTCATAGCAGATCCCCAAGTTCAGTGGTGTAGTGGTGTTCAGTGATTTAGTCCTAAAAGCGGAGTTAATTTTGACTTTTCCATCTCGTGTTCACTCAGCTTTTCTTGGCTCCAGTGATGATCTGAAGGGTTCTAACTGGACTGCAGAGTCCGCCAGGAGGCAGTCTGAGCTGAGCTTTTAGTGACGGTGACGAGGGTACATCTTCCTCATCACGGGCTTCAAAGAGCCCGCATTTGCAGAAATGAAATGATTATCTTCGCAGGGACTCTTCTTCATGAATAGAAATTCTAATCTTATCAAGCGAAATGTTTCGGCCGCTCAGCTAATGATTTAAAAGCCTCTGCTTCACTTGCGGCTTTATTCCAGGTCCATCCAGCTTCCTCAACTCTGGTTCTGAGTCATCTCCGCCCATCTCTCAGAGGTATTGGAAGATGCTGCTAATACGGGACATTTTACTGTTTCTCTATCTTAGGGAGGGGCATGCAGGTGAGCAGGTCCTGATGCAGCTCAAATTAACAGAGGAGCTCAGCTGCTTTAATGGCATCCCCTTTGTGCTGATGCTGCCACGGCTGCCATGATGACTCGCAATTTCTAGCTGCGCTTTCACATTCCGAAACTCTCATTTGTCCTTCATCCCATTGCTCGGAAAGCAATCTATTGCGAAAGAACAAACTTTAAGAGCAACATGGCCGCCGAATGAAGCGGCAGACAGACAATACGTCTGTTCTGATTAGGATATTTCAGCCCCATGATAGAGGCAGACGGGGCCGGCAGGGTCCACCGCTGTCTCCGCTCATGCTGCTTGAAGGAACTCCAAATTGTCTCGCCCTGGAGGTCAAAAGCACTCTGGATGCAAAGCTCCCACCACACACTCCACACAACACACACACACACACACACACACACACACATGCATGCTCCTACCTTGTTTGCCTGCTGACCGTGGATATTTCAGATCCATGTCTGGTCCTCCAGCGGCGGCGCCGTGATTGGCAGGTAAGTGGCTCCTTTATTTACAACATGGCCGTCGGATCCGGCCCATACTGTCCTTGACCTGGAGCTCTACCTGAGCCGCATAAATTTGGATTAAATGTCCTTCCATTGAGAGGTGCCTAGAGGACTTTCCTTCCTTGTGCAACTCTAACGCAGCTCATGCAGCCCATTGTGAACAGCCTGCCTCTAATCAGACGTAAAAGCAAGTTGTTTTCCCCTTATATTTGAATTGAGCCTTGCGGATAAAATCTCCTCTGACTTCCAGAGTGAACTGTGGCTGTAAGCTTATTAAATCCATCCAGACTCCGACCTATGAGTGTCATTCAAACCTCATTTCCTCTCTTGCATTGGCGCGACAATCGCTACCCCGACAGTGATTATTCTTTTGAAAGCACGGCACAACAAGCCTCTGTTTGAATTGGATCCTCACAGAAGTTTGATAGGAGCCTTTAAAGATTAGCCACAGGCTGTTTGTGGAGGGAATTTTGTTTTCTTCATATTTAATACCCACTGTCCTCCCAGACAGCTCCTTCGAGAAGAGATGTGTACATTCCAACAGGCCTACGAGTGGAGGTCCACAGATTGACAGTCTGGAGGAAGGTGCCCAGAGGACGCCCCAGTATGTGTGTATTTGAATCTGTGTGTGTGTGTGTGTGTGTGTGTGTGTGTGTGTGTGTGTGTGTGTGTGTGTGTCAGGGGGAGGGTCTGATGACAACTGGAAGTTTTTTTTACTAACATTCAACCCCTGGCCATCCCACGTCCCTGGAGATGGTTCTGTACTCTTGGAGTGCACACATAAACAGGAATAACAAGAAGGTGGGGTTGATGCTCCAACTGCCAGCCTCCATCGAGGCCCTCCTCTCTGGTTCGATTACACCTAGGACGTCTCAGCGTGTCCCCCAGCCTGCAAGAGAACTTCCCACCAGGTGAAGAGCTGGCACCTGTTCTTTACCTGAAGAAGCTTGGTTTGAGCTGAATCACAGGAACTGAAGTAGCATCTAATGCTATTGATGAGCTAATCCACATCAACTGGGCTAACCTTTGCTCCTTGCTGGGGAGCAAAGGTCATGTGACAGAGTGTGTGGTCCTGGTCAGCCTCCATCTGGACAAAGAGGAGGATGAATAGTCCTTTCAGTCCACATCTCCAAATGAATATCTTGGTGAAAATGGAAGGTCATGGATTCCAGCCCCTGTGGTTGTCAAGGATGTTCACCTTCACTGTCCCATGTGCCAGATGTGGAACAGGTTGACCGTAAGATCTGGACGTCGAGGGCGGAGCTCTGCTGTCTGTGAGTGCCCATTGGTGAAGCACCTTTCAATGGTCACTGTCAGACAGAACAGTTATATAAGAAGTGTCCAGTTTGAGTTTGGTCCCAGGATGTAGACAACTCCAGGGGAACCTTTCAGCTTTGCATTCCCACAGGTAGTAGTGGACAATGACAGGGGCTGGTGTGACACAACAACCCACTGAAGAAGAAGAAGAGGAAGAAGAGACGGACAATGTGGAAGTGAGCTAATTAAGATGGACTCTCAGATTGTTGAAGTGTTTTATCTTCTCCTGCACTGTGAAGAACCCTGTTAGCCACCAGCTAACCCTGCGCCGAAATGTAGATGTTCCTCTGTGAGCCCTTGATACTCCTCTAAGCTCCACCAATCACCGAGCACCTCTATCACAAGAGTTCAAATTGGAAGTGAAAGAAGGCTCTGCTGGCATGGTTCCTGAGAAGGTACTGAGAAGGTATGATGTACCTTGCTGGCCCAACAGGGGCCCCTCTTCTGCTGGTGGTGAATCCCAAACAGGGATATGTCATTTGACCCTGCTCCTCTCAGGACCTCCAGAAGATCCAGTGTTGGACCAAAAGGCACCTCAATGTCTTGAAACACCATGACTGTTTCCGACAAACAGAGGTGACAGAAGGTGTTGGTTCTGATCTCTGAGCCTGTTCTTTCCCCATGGATCCCGATGTTGACTGTGAAGAACTCAGTGGGTGAAAGTCAGGTATCATTGTCTATGTCACTGAAGGTGCCAGGACGATTTCCTTACATATTTATGAAATATGGTTAATGTGGGTTATTGATCATTGATATAATGATTGGCAACAAGATGAAAATTGACGCATTGATCAATGAATGAAAAGGGAGGATTTTATGTAGAGCTAAACAGTTATCAATCAGCTGATCAATGACTCGAGTAAAAAGACAGATTAACTCACAATGGAAGCAGCTGCTTCATCGCTGCTGTTATTGTTTTATTACAGTCGTTATTACCTCACTACAATTCTGTCCAGACTAATATCACACACACACACACGACTGCCTCTGACACACACACACACACACACACACACACACACACACACACGCACACGTACACGTACACGCACACGCACACACACACACACTCATCCCCTACCCCATTGTATCTGTGTTTTCTGACTCACCCCTCCCACAAAGGCATCGTCCCATCTGCTTTGTGTCTGAAGGTCTAAATGTTATTCCTCCTTCCCCCTCCGACACATGATATGCCATATCAAGTCATGGTGATGACATCAGAAAAGCGAAACCCTTTCATCACTTCAGTTCTGAGCAGCCTTCCTTCCTTGACCCCCCACCAGCAGAGAGAAGGCCTTCAGACTCTCCATATCCATGCGTCTCAGCAGATGCCTCTCCATGCTATTATATAAGCTTCATTTTCCACAGCTCATGAGCAAAGAGCCTGCAGCAGCGCAGATGCACAGGACGCTTGGCGTCCTGGCAGAGCAGCGTGCTCCTCAACCTGGCTTTGAAAAATTCATCCCCTCAGCAGAGACAATCAGATGTTTGGAGTCTTTATTCCTTCTCTTTCTGCATCACCTGTGCTTTCCTTCGAAGCAAACCTGCACTCGTGTTTCCCAACGCAAGACCCAAGTGGTTGGGATCCTGCTTGGGATCTAAGTTGCCAGTTGATCGTGGTGTTCTTTTCTGCTCTGTCTGGTACTGGAAAATTATGTGCCTCTTTCAGCTACTTCAGGATAGTCCCTCATTGACGATGTGCCTACTACTTTCCTGGTTTCAAACACTAAAACGTATGTGCCCATTCTGCAGTTAGCATAGTGTAGCCTTAACAGAAGCATACAAGGTTTTGCACCCATCCAATGCTGTCTTAGCCGGTAACCCATCAGAAACCCGGCCTGCTGCATGACTCCACATCTGCCCCAATCTCTTTTTAATGATTATCCTTTATTGAATCGATTAATCATCAAGGCTTCATTCACATCCAGATATCTGTGTGTCGTCCTGTATCTTAGTATCTTAAATGGTGTGCCATTTAAATAGAGGATCCCTTTGTATTGGGAGGGGCGGGAGGCTCTGCGGGTGTCCAGAGTTAAATCCGTTGCGGGGGTCGAGCCCTTTTCCTTCATGCAAATGCGATGCAGGGTTTCCTCTCTGATTCATCTTCGAATCGTGCGTCTCCCTAATGGACTCGCTGAGTTGCTCAGTTTGGAATTGGTGAATGATTAAGAAATCAAACAGGGAGATGAGGATGAGATACTCTAAAAGCAGGAGAATGGAGCCAGGCCACCGTTAAGGAAATGTAAAAGCCATTATAGCATGTGGCGGCATTCTCATTCTCCTGCAGGTGGATGGAACAGTTCGTGCTGCAGCCCCAATGTTAGCATGATGTGTACGTACCGAGGAATTCCTTACCGTGCCTGCATGGCGCCTCCTGACTGTTTGCAGCTAGCTCGTCTTTACCTGGAGATATTTTCACGCCGGACCGGTGGGCTTCTGCGGGCACAAAGCATTCATCATCTTTGAGTGCGGACCGGAGGAGCACGTCCTCCTGGAGGCGCGAGTCGGCCGACCAGCTCCCCGCTAAAACCCTCTCATTTACATTTAGAGTGAATGCCGTGTCAGTCCCTCGGCCTCCTCCTTGGCAGCACACCCGGAGTAAAAACAATAGTCGCCGGTGATGGGAGGCATCAGACACTCTAATTTGGCGTCATGGCAAAAGTCCTTACTAGAATGATAAGTGTTATTTTGCGGGCTGGATCGAGGAGACTAAATCTCAGCGTGTCGAAACTGGCAAAATGGAAACTCTTTTCTATGAATTTTTGAAGCGAGCTGGAGTCCCTGCACTTTTACTCAGGGGCGCTTGAGCCCTTTTATATCGAGAGCCGTCAAATGGAGCCGCGTTAGATTTATCGGCTATTTCAGGACATTTTGCTGTGCAGTTTCATGATGTAGTTGACGTTGGGTCACTTTCCGTCACAAGCGCAGAGATGATATTGGACAAAGATAATCAGGAGTAAACGCGTTCGTCCGGCATTTCAATCTTGTGCTTCAGATGAGTCCATTTACAGCGGGTCTCTGGGGACACATGTAACTATACAATGGATTGTTCTGATATTCGGGACAGACATTAAGATTCTCCTCAGGATGAACTCCAACCGCCTGACGATATGACATTAATCTGTCGATTCCAGTCTCTCCGGCAGATCCTGGAAAAGTCGCCCTACAGTGCTAGTGCTATAGATTAGAGGAATAAACAATAGGTGGCACAGCAGTTTCAACCTCCGCCTCACATCAGGGAGGTCCCTGGTGCAATTCCTACTGGGGAACTATCTGTGTGGGGACTCTGGGTTCCAGGGAAAAAGCACTAAATATCTACCTAGGTTCAAAGGAGAGGTAGGCCTCACAAAAAGAGAAGATGAACAAATGACTAGCTTCACAATTGGTCATGCGATGACCTCAATATAAAGCAGTGGAAAGTTCAGTTCTGAGGAAAGGTACAGCTGGTGAGGTACAGAGTGTGCTGTCCATTCTGATCCAGGTCCTTCAATAATCTGCGCCAATAATCCCGTCTACCTGGATTGGCAGGATTCGGGATCCGAAGTCTTCTTGATGGACAAGTCAGGTTCAGTCTGGATCATACAGTTGGCTGCACTGCGTCCGCGACCTGGGTTCGGCTCACTGTCTCAGCGTTCGGATCCACAGGGATCGGGCTGTTAAAGGAGTCAAAGAAAAAACAATCTACACAGAGTGCAGAATCATCAATGTTTGCAATCTGATTCTTTTATCATATGAGATGTGATTATCTTCTTATGTGTTTGCAACCATTATCAGGATCCACTCTGTTGACATTTAGATGATAAAACATCAACGTAACCGTTAGTATTTAACATAAGAAATTCACTGTTCTTCACAAAATAATAATGTGCAAGCCAAAACAGGTATTTCACATGACTAAACAAAGTGTTTTTCTGTTTTCAGATCTTTCTCCAATAATATGTTATTTGACAACTCATTACTACATCATGCCAAGAAGCCTGACCGCAACATAAGGAGAGTTTACTGTGTAATTTGAAGTTCTTCCAACATATGCATTAGCTCTTCCAATTCTATGCAAGACACTGAACCCCTAACTGCTCCCCTGGCAATGTTGGACAGCAGCCTACTCCTCATGGTTCATCCATGATGGGTCGATTGCAGAGAAAGAATTTCTCCATGTGGGATTAATACAGTACAAATTATTATTGTTATTAGTACAGTTGAAGAATAACAGGATAGGAATGCAGAGGGACAGATGGTGGTATATTTTTCAAAAAGGATGGTGAACACTTTTTTCCCAGGAAACACAGGTACATAGGGTAACTTATAAGAGCGGGTGTAGGACCACACAGATAGACTACATCTTGAATAGGCGAGGTAACCTGAAAGGGATGAGTGACTGCAAAGTAGAAGTAGGTGAGAGTGTAGCCAGACAGCATAGGATGGTGGTTTGTAGCAGTGGTCCCTAACCCCTGGGCTGAGGACTGGTACTGGTCCGTAGACCAATAGGTAGTGGGCCGCACAAGAAATAATCAATTATTTCCGTTGGATTTATTATCTGAGTCTGAACAATCTTTATTTTGAAAAATCTTTTCTTTTAAAAAGAACGGAATCTCTTGCTTACAGTTGGTCACTTGAGCGGCAAAAATGTAATCCTCTAGCTGGCAAAAAGAGTAAAAAACAGACGTCAGTTGGAAAGTTTATTTTCAAAGGGGAAAAGGTGGATCCACACAGTGGATTCACATTTATTATTATAGCGATATAAACGCAATATAAACAATCTATGTGTACCACACGACCCCCTCCCCCGGTCTGCGGTAAAATTGTCAAATATTGACCGGTCCACGGCGATAAAAGGGTTAGGGACCACTGGTTTGTAAGATGACTCTCGTGACGTGGAAGATCAAGAGGACAAAGGTGGAGCAGAGGACAAAGTGATGGAAGCTGAAAAGGGAGGAGTGTTGTATGGTTTTCAGGGAGGAGTTGAGAAAGGCTCTGGGTGGTCATGAAGAGCTTCCAGATGATTGGACAACTACAGCTAATGTTATCAGGGAGACAGGTGGCAGAATACTTGGTGTATCATTTGGAAGGAAATTAGATAAGGAGACTTGGTGCTTGAATGAGGAAGTGCGGGAGTATATACAAAGAAAGTTGTTAGCAATGAAGAAGTGTGACAGTGAGAGTACTGAAGAGATCAGACAGGAGTACAGGGAGATACAACGTAAGGTAAAGATAGAGGTAGCAAAGGCAAAACAAGGGCGTATGATGACCTGTATGTTCAGTTGGACAGTAATGAGGGAGAGAATTATCTATTCAGGTTGGTGAAACAGAGAAATGTATAGGAGAGGCTGCGGTACAGTTTCTGACTCGATTATTCAACAGGAGAGTGAGAATATGCCTGAAGAACGGAGACGAAGTGTGATGCTGCCCATTTTTAAGAATAAGGGGGATATGCAGAATTGCGGCAACTATATAGGGATAAAGTTGATGAGCTATACAATGAAGTCAAGTTGAAAGAGTAGTGGAAATTAGACTGAGAGCAGAAGTCAGCAGTATGTGAACAGCAGTATGGCTTCATGCCTAGAAAGAGTACTGCAGATGCAGTATTTGCTTTGAGAATGTAAAAGAGAAGTACAGAGAAGACCAGAGGGAGCTGCATTTTGTAGACCTAGAAAAAAACATATGACGGAGTGCCAAGAGAGGAACTCTGGTACTGTATGAGGAAGTCTGGAGTGGCATAGAAGTATGTTAGTCTGGTGCAGGACATGTATGCTCGCTGTGAGATAGTGGTACTGTGTGCTGTAGGGGTAACAGAGAAGTTCAAGGTGGAGGTGGGACTCCAACAGGGATCAGGTCTCAGCCCTTCTTGTTTGCAGTGGTGATGGACAGGCTGACAGATGAGGCTAGACAGGAATCTCCATGGACCATGATCTTTGCAAGTGACATTGTGATCTGTAGTGAGAGTGGAGAACAGGTAGAGGAAAATCTAGAGGTAGAGGCTGGTGCTGGAAAGGAGAGGAATGAAAGTTAGTCGCACCAAGACAGAATATATGTGTGTGAATGAGAGGAACTCAGGTGGAACGGTGAGGCTACAGGGAGTGGAGATCAAGAAGTTGATGAAAGGAAAGATGTACAAGGCAGTGGTGAGACCAACAATGCTGTATGGCCTAGAAACAGTTACAATGACGAAAAGACAGGAGGCAGAACTAGAGGTTGCAGAGATGAAG
>NC_141310.1:240000-275000 GCF_037954325.1 Fistularia commersonii
TGCGAGAATTAACGCATCAAATATGAGAGTAAGCGCAGGCAAAATCATATATTTCCTGAATTCATTAAAGCCTTTAAGCCACAGCTAAACATGGCTGTGCTTTTTGTTGTCATTGCTTTGGTGCTGGGAGACGGGGCCCTGAACACACCGTCTCGGGTTTGAATCTTCTGGATTTTATGTAAATTAAACAGGAAGTTGCTCCTTCTCAGGAACAGGAAGAGAGAGAGGAACTGGATCTATTGAGTGCTGATGATCTACAGCCGGCCACAGGACCTGCACACCAAAATCTTAAATTCGGATGGGGGGCTGGACCCCCACTCAGCCCAGCGTGCCGTGCAGAAGGATCATATTCCCCTCAGTCTCATTCTGCCTTGTTTCACTGTGAAAATTAGTGTTGATTTCTCATTAATGGATGCACCTCAGAGACCAGCTGCAGCTGCCGCTCGCCCCCGCGGCTCCCCGCCCGCTGGCCCTGGACCTGACGCACCGCTCGCCCCTTGGCGCCAACACAGAAGCAGCGGGCGTTAATTCTACTACAAACCGATGTTCGGCAATAAGAGACGCGACGCGCCGCATCCACGGCTGGCAGGGGTTTAAGGTAAGGGATTAGGGGGCCACCGCTGTAAATCCATCACCTCTCTGTTCCTAAGGCTGAAGACGAGGTGGTTAACAAGAATATACTTGTATGTCTTTAAGCAGCCCTGTGATTGACTGTAAAAGTCATTACAGCTCGTTGTCCTTCTCCTGCAGGTAGATGGAACAGCTATTATGGGAGCAGAGACCCTGCTAATGTCAATGGATTAATGCATGATCAGTGCATGCTGAGGAATTCCTTACTATGTCCACATGGCGCCTCTCGGCTGTTTGCGGCCGTACTTTAATAAAAGGTTTTGTTAGTTCACAGAATTAAATCTGAATACAATGATAACACTTAATTTTTAGGCAATTACAAAATTAAATGCCAAAACACAATAATTTGCACCAGCCAATTTGCAAGCCAATACCAATTGGTCCGCAAACCGGTACCTAGGGTTGGGGACCACGGATATAGATAATGAATGAATGAATGGAAAGGCGTAGTGGAGGTGGCTGGGATGACCTTTGACCCATGGGGAGTGGAGTGTTGACAGGTCACAGTGGAAACAACCGTCCAGGTCCTTTTGGGGCGTCAAGAAAAATGTGAAGAAAAATGTGTAGGTTATGTTCCCATCCCTGCTCGCTGCAGGGATGGACTGTGGGGACACAATGTCGGGCTCTGGGCGGCCAGCGTAAACTCTATGCCCGGCTGCTGCCCATTAGCGAGACTCTGCCCCCCCCTGTGTCTCAGCAGAGGTGCTCTGAAACACAACACATCAAATGAGATGTGACTCGCACTGCCATGCTGTTCTATTTATACTGGAGGGGCGACGCTCAGGCAGGGACGCAAAAACCTACTCACCTGCTGCTTGATGAGGTCTGCTGCCTGCTCAAACCCACGAGGACGCAGGTAATTTTCACTGCCACATCAGAGGGTGTGAGGGAGGGGTGCCCCTCCCACCCCCCAACCCTGGGCTGGCCTTTCCCCGCTTCCCCAAAGGCAAAGAAAAAACAAGAGATAATTACGTGATGTGAGATTCCTGCAGTTGCACAATGTGTTGGTGACACATTTCAGACAGGAAACAAGTCTGGTGTGTTGATGCTGCAGGTGCATGTTCTCCCCCCAGGTAGGAGTGGGTGGGGGGTGGGAGCTAGACTAAAAATAATGGTTCTGTTTCCTGGTCTAAAATGGTTGGAGCTACTGTTTTGTCTTTGAACAGAGAGGCTGTGGCACCAGGATTAATCAAGAGACTTCTGTATTGTCATGGCAGGGGAGAGGAGGCCTGGACTAAGCTCACCTGAGGGTGCTCATCTGATCAGCTGGTCAAGTGTCTTAGACGTGATTATAGACAAGTGGAGAAGGCTTGGTGAAGATGTGAGCAATTCTCTAATTTCCTGCTGCACACAGCCGTTTACCCTCTCATTCATGCGTCTGAGCAATGCAGGGCCTCCAATGAGTCTCCTGCATGGTTAATGAGCGTGGGAAGAACCCAGGGGCACCACCAGAAACCTCCTTGTTGTGAGGTGAAACCTCTGCATCACCGTGCTGCCTTCTGACTCCTTGGAAGAGCTCCGAGAAAGGAACAGGAATGAAGGTTTGACGGTTGATGGTGATGGATGGGATGAGTGAAATCGGCACCTTCTAGATCAGCTTAGTACTGAGGAATCCAAACCTCGCAAAAACTGTTGCTGTGGAAACCCTCTTGCAGGTGTTCCTCAGGTGTGGAGGCTCTCCTCTTCACTCTGTTATGCATCTTTATTTTAAGCTCCGCCCCCGGAGACAAACCGGTCCATCAATCAGGCCTCATTCTGCCCAGGCACTCCAATAAAAGCCAGGTATGTGTGTATCTGTGTGTGGGGGTTCTGGATGAATGATCAAGAGGGAGACGTGGTTTTTGTTTGCATCAGGTAATCACTGAGGGTGGGTGGAGAAGCTGCGAGATCAGCCTCCTTGGCTGTGTCCTAGCAGAGGGCTGGGGTGGAAACGTTGCTGGGGCTAGTCTAATGGGCGGCGACGATCCCGTCAGTTGGTGCCTCTGGTAATCAAGTGAGTCAGACGCTAGAGAGGAGTGGCATCTTAAAGCGAAAGGATGAGGTGAGATGGTGTTTGGGCGCACAAGATGAAAAAAACACTGGAGTGGTTGCGCCTCTGCTAGGAAAGGACACAGGTTATCATTCACAAGCGCCATAGGTTTGTAAATAAGCTGGCCAAGGGCTCAGTGGTGGCTCCTCCAGCACCAGCCATATCTTTCAAAAGCTCTGGGGCTGATTGACGTGTCGGTTTGCTCCTGGTGATGAATTGTTTTCCTGGGTCCTTCAGGGGTCGACGGCTGACTGGATGTTGTGTTTATCACGTTTCTCGCGTCCCTTTGATTCCACTATTTATCTCTTGAATAAATGCCTGCTTTCATGCGTCCAACACTCTCTGATTTCTAATTGGGAAATACATGTTTTTACCTGCACCTACAGGACAAGAAGCGGTGTTTACCCTGGACGTCATATAGAGACATATGACCATTCACCCTCTCGTTCACAGGTCTGGACACCGTAAGGTCTAGAGAGACCCTAAACCAAAAACACAGCTGAAAAACAGCCACAGCAAGCTAATGTTATTGGTTGGTGGCCATTTGCATCTCAGGTGTGCAGCTGGCGCCTGCAGAGTCCATTCAGGAAGTACCTTCGATCTGACGTAATTGAAGGAGTCCGTGCAGTGGTCACACCAAAGCAGAAACTGTGCTTTCCCCTCTCTGTTAGCATTTTCTGGAGGAAACCTTTCTTTTCCTCGCTTGCAAATGAGTTTGGCCAAAGAGATTGGCCAGACTTTGTGGATGTCGGCCCTCCAACTGGCTGGCAGACACTTTTATAATCTGGAAATCCAAAATGTGTAGGATGTTCTCTCTGAATTGATTTAGAAGTCCTGGTGAAGTACCGACCGACATCCTGTTGTATTTTGCCCAAATAATCTGCCCCTCATCCGTCGCTGTCCACTACGACGTAATAGTGGGCTCATAACGTGAACTGAAAATGTTGGATATGGGATGGGTAGGTGTTTTCTAGACACATCCGCTGTGGCCGACCTTGGATTCCGAGGTCAACTCGTGGTTTTGTTTCTGTTGACTTCGACCCCCTGGATTCATGAAGATCCAGGTTTCCTCTGGTGATGTCACGTCTGAGAGGGTCCTTGCCTCGCGCCGCTGCACCAACCTGCTTCATGCTGGGAGCGCCTGGTAGACGATGGCGGTTTGCAGTGTCCGCCAGCGTATTTTTTGATCTGGAAGCTGTGACATTCTGCCTCGTCAGTCCTCTTTGCTGCGGTTTCCTTGCTTCCTCCAGTCGGCGGGTGTCTCTGGAAATGGGAGCTGTGATCAACTGCAGGACAGAGGGTCAATCTGACAAAATCCTTTTAACCTTAACTTGTTCTTGTCCGCCAGCGAGCTGACGGGGAGGAGGTAGCCGTCAGCTCTGACCTTACAAAGGAAAACTGTCACAAAGTAAGTTCTCCCACATACCTCCTCTCCAAAAACACTGGATCAATGGAGCTGACTCCAGAGTTTTTATGAGTGTGATTCTCCGTCAGGAGTGTCTGGGTGTGATTATACACCCATCTGTCAAGGGGAAGCGACCTGCCATTGGCTCTGTCTAGCTCTCTGAGGGATAAGACTCCATCGGCCAGATCAGCACTCTGGAATCTTTGCCGGGGCCGGCATACGCTCAGCATCTTCCTCTGAACAGCCTCTCAATTGTTAGTGGTCTTTGCAGCTGCTTTCTTGACCCCCCGGCACCCCCTGGCAGACGCTGAAGCTGCAACATCTGCACCTCATCACCTCTCCCTCGCAGACTTGGCAGGTGCTCTACATCTTCTGACATTTTTGGTTTCCAGAGGTACCGGGATTGGACAATAAAAACAACAAACTGACTGTTAGCTGGCATTTTGGGGAGGCTGAAGGCTTCCACTGCTCCCTCTCTCCCTTTCCCTCTCCCAACTGCATGCATCTCCACGGTTTCCTTCAAAGCAAAGTTCAACAATCAGATCCAGCCCTCCTATGCCAGATTATCCAGGTTAGCAGCTGACACTGGCTTGGAACTCATTGCAGAGGGGTCTACGAACCTAAGGTGCTGCTTGGGTTTGTACTATGTCCGCCTCACAGTAAGCAGGGTCCTTAGTTGGATTAGCTCTGGCTGCCTTCTGTGAATGGAATCCATGTTCTCCCTGTGTATTTGTGGGGTTCCTCTGGGATCTTCTGAAACCTCTCGGTTCCTCCAGCAGTCCAAAAAAATGCAGGAGCTTTATTGGACACCCTAAAATTGCATTACAGAGATGTGTAAATGAGAGGCGGTGAGCATTGTAGAAAATGAATGAATGAGTAATTCGGAGAAGATGGCGCCCTCAGGTGTCCATGAGAAGTGCTACGCTGCAAAGCACCCTGATGACACCTTGGTAAAATGTCTGTAATCAGGCTTAATCCACCATCAGACTGTCCTCTGATTCCTATCCCCGGCGCTGGAAGTCCTTGCAGGGACTGTAGTATTTACAGAGTTGGCTGGGAGTTGTTGTGGGTCGGAGTTGTCGGCAGCAGCCTCCTGCGCAGAAGTGTGTCGACAACCAAATCCTGCTCATTTATTCAGCAGCTGGAGGATGCTCTGGAGGTCAACAGGAAGTAGCCTCCCTCTGATTCCCAGGCTCCTTGACAACCCAGCAGATTTGCTCGACACAGTTGTTGTCAGCTTTTCTTTGATTTGCTGTCGTCGTTGGCTGAGAATAGACTTGACGCCTGGCCCAATGAGAGCGTGCTTTACTGATATGGATTGTCGTGAAGCATAATTGACGCTGCAGCGGGATCCTTGGTGAAAAGGCGAGGAGAAGAGCGAGTGGCTGACAACCACCTCCACCGCCATGCGCGTTATTGGAGGCACGCCAGCATCTGAAGCCCGACTCGTGCTTTGCCCCTGTTATTTCCCCATGATCAGTCGACGCTGCCTGTCACTCCGCACACGTGAGTTTGTCTGAACCAATGGCTTGCACAGTGACTTCATCTGAATAATAGGCGTGGTGAGGGAGCCAGGCCGAATCCCCCGCTCTTTACCTTAATACATTTCATTTTTTGTCTGATTAAATTGCATGTTTCACTGAATCTTAATTGCTTTTCTGCGGACCCGCTTATGTGATCTGATTCACAATTTTCAGCGGGAACGGTATTGTATTCAGGTAGATATTCCTGGGAGAAGGGGGTGTCAGAGGGGGCAACAAGCCTTTCACAATCCTCCCCAAGACTTTAAATGGCCTGAAACACAATTCAAACAATTCTATGATTATAATTGTCAGAAAGTTAAATGGTTCCTCTCGACAGGGGGAAAGTGTGCGCTACATCCGCCAATACTACTGCTTGGCCCCAGCCAGGAGAAACCTTCCTCCTGGTTCCCGCCCATCAGCTCCAGGTGGAGGAGTGATGGATTTGCCGGCGCTGCTCCCGTCACCGCCCGAAAAAATGCATAATCAGTCGTAATTAATCGAACAAAGTGATTAATCACATTTAGCCCCCTTTCTGTTTGCACCCAGCCCGTCATAATCAATTATTTTGGGGATAAATCGTGACGTTGCAGATGGGGGCGGCGGCAGAGGAGCGGGTGCCTGATGAAGACTGATGACAGCCCCAAACATGGGACATGACGGCGGAAACATGCTGGGGATTGAATTGCTAACCCTGTGAGTGTTGTGAGTTATGGCTCTCAGACCGCGATGACCGATTCGCATTGGCATGAGCCGCACCTGGAAGGGTTCTAGATAATGTTCGGCTTCATCCATTATCTTCCCAATTGGCTAGTTTGAGTGCTGCTGAGGTTCCCCTGCCAGGTGTGAAGGTTCCCTGTGGAACAAGTCCAAGCTTCCTCCGCGACCAGGAGTGTCATTTCACGCAATGGCCACGAGGGGCCGGGAGTCTAGCTCATTCTTGAATCAATAAATTACTATCTTATTAGCTCAACCAGCCTCGAAAGGCCTAACGGTGAGTGAATTATTCCTGGGAGAGGCAGCCATGTTGGCGCTAACGACAGGGCATGGCTGTATAGTCAGGTGAAGTCTAAACCATTCCTGCATGACATTGATGGGATTACATGAGGGAACACGTAACTTCTTCTGAAGGTTTGGAGAACATCAGAAGTCAGAGGCTCAGAGGAATCAGGTGTGTCTTTGTTAAATATAATGCTTTGAATTGGAGGGTGTGTTTGTGTGTGCCTGTACTGACAGGAAGTGGATCAGGATAATAAAAGTAAAGGAACAGGTTGGACTGAACAGGTAATCCTTGTTTAGAATGGAGTGGGGAGGCAAAATTTCCAAATAAGAGAGGTTTGGATCCTACCAAGAAGAATATCTGAAGGAAACATCCAGGTCACAGGAAAAGATGGACTGGGCAGAACATTGGTACTCCGAGCCACTCGTTTCAAGGAGGAAGGGGAAGATGAGTTGGGACTCTTTAAGCTCTTAATTCGAAAATCTGAGTCAAACCTGCCACTGGTTTAAAGCAGACTTCAGTTATGTGTTTTGACATCATTAGTGCACGAGTGTGTGTGTGTGTGTGTGTGTGTGTGTGTGTGTGTGTGTGTGTGTGTGAGGTGACGGCTCAGGTAATTTGTCGGGGGGGCTGCACCCGAGTATATTTACACTCCAAACTGTCCCGCTCTCACACGCTGTCACAAACACACGGCCAGTGGTTGTACCTGCATTTGGTACAACCCTGCCCTTGTAGAACAAAGAGATGTCGCCGTCACCGTGTCGGGGGCCGATGGCAGCTCTTGGCAGGTGACGGGGCGCTGCTCGCTCAGACAAATGGAGTATGGCAGCTTCCCCTCAGAAACACTAGCGGCAGTGTGTGTTTTTTCCCCCTCCCCCCTCTTGTTATTACTGCCTGACTGACTGACTGTGTTTCACCAAACATCCATTGTTTACCTCTGTTATGTTCAGTCTCACCTCAAATGACAAGCCATCCGTGGAGAGCTGCTTCTCCTTCATTTTCCAGCCCTCTCCCTCGCTCCTCCTCTCCACTGCTTCCCCTTTTCACTACTCCTTTATTTTTAAAGCTGTCTGTCTTCCTCCTCAGTTATATCATTGTGTCTGGCGATGTTAACTCATGGCGGCAGTCTTGAGGCAGTCTTGAGTCATGGCGGCAATCTACACGTATTCTGATTGACCAGCGTCTGTTGTGGAATCTGATGGCTCCCTCAGAGATGAAGGTTGGCTGTTCCATTCCTGAGGCGCCAAGCCCCAGGTGGCTCCCTTCGGTCCGCTGCCATCACTGCAAGGAAATGGGTGAATTGGATCCAGTAGAAAGGCTTCAGAGGTAATGGAAGTTGTTTGCCATTCATGTAGGATTCCTCACTAAGGCCTTTCCTAAGAATGTTTGAATATGTTGATGCCGTAATAAAATCTGCCTTGCTGGATTCAGAGTCCCGACTAAAATGATGCAGCGCCAAGTATTTCGTTCAGACATTCAGCTTCATGCTTTCATTCCTTTCCTGAGCTCAAACCAGGGGAAATGTAAAATTCAACACATTTTAAATTTTAAAAGTCTGAATAAATGATAAGCTGCGGCATGGTGCTCAGTGTTCCTGCTGCACTCTGAGGAGGTCCCTGGTTCAATTCCAAAGGGCTGCCTGTGTGCTTGGAGTCTCCATGTTTCTCCCTGTGTCTGTGTGGGGTTCCTACGGGTTCTCTAGGTTCCCCCTACCATCCAGGAGATTCAATGAGTTACAGGTCCAGGATTAACTTGGCCTCTGGCCCAATGACAGCTGGTATAGACTTCGAATAAATAATGAATGCTCATCTTTGGCAAGAGGCTATCAAGGTCTTCCCGAGCTTCATGACTGAGGACCAAAGGTTCTGAATACTTTGGGGTGGATGGATGGAGGTGTCGTGTCTCATTCAGTGGATGTCATGGTTTCTTGAAAGTATATTGACCCAAATGCAAAGACACTCTGTGGAGGTAGGGTGTTTTAAAGGGTTTATTTAAAAAAGAAATGAATGGATGATTGTGCTGGGTCCGGGTTGTTTCTGGAGTCATGGGGACTTGCGAGGAGAGGTGAGACATATATTTTAGGACATGGGAACGAAAAGAGCATTATAGATCTTATTGTGGAGATGACGAAGATCCGCCAAGAAGGGATAAATAGAATCTAGGAGAATGTGGAGGTAGCTCAGAGGAGTGTTGAAGGAGAAGAGATAGCTGAATCCTGTGCTCACAGAGAGTTGGGGCATGGCGTTCATTGGATGGTGTGGAGGTTATGCTGTGGCTGAGGAAGTATGAGGAGTCTCGTTAAGCTGGTCGTGGGAAGAAACAACTGACTCCTCATAGAGAGCTTTTGGTTGATCACAAGAAGCCGGGAGGGAGCAAAATTAGGTCCAGGACACTGGTAGAGGACATCACTATAGCTAACAGTCTGGCAATGAAGGGCTGGTAACAGGAGCCTCTTAACCTCAGTCTGATTAGACTTAATGAGACTGCACACCTGCTGAAGTCCAACCTCCTGAAAGCCTGCTGCTCAATGAAGCTCTCTGGTGACGAACTGCAAGAACCGAGAGGTGAAAGGAGCTGCACACAGACTCATAACCCTGGATCCCAATGGTAGAATTGTGAAGGACATTGAAGATCCAGGGGTTCTTCACCCCCTGCTGAGTTTTTACCAAGGCAAAGCACAGAGGCAAGCAATTTGGAAAAAAAAAAAAAAAGTGTTCACACAGCTGCAGTACATATGCCAGGCCGGTGGTGCTGTGACGCTGCCACAGAACTACACAAGAGACAGCGACAAAGACATGGACATGTTTGCAGAAAAATACTCACGTGGTGAAACTGAACACCATCCTCTGCCATGTTGCTGGTGTTAGCATGTTAGCATGTTAGCATTGAAGGCAGGGGCGGTGCTGTGGTGCCTTCGGTTGTAGGATTCAATCACTGTCAGAGTTTAGCCAATCCAGGACGGGAGGATGAGACATCCAGAACCTTCTGCCTGTGGACTACAGCAGCACTTCCTGGAAGTCATGCCGTCGATGTGTGAGACAACATCCCCGCTCATGGGGTTCAGACACCTGGGACAGCAGATCCGGTCACCTCTTCCAGACTGAGCAGAGATTACCCTGGGATCCAAGCGGGACTCAGAAGCTGAGTCATCATCCTCCTTCATCGTCCGCAGATGGGATCCGTTTAGCCCCGTACAAATCCAAGGTTATGGCGATGAGGCATCTGCTTGGCACAGCTTTCTTTGGCCTGTCAGCACATCCACAGATGAGGAAGAGCTTCTTGACCTCTGGGGGTCTGACACAAATGTAAACTGATTGGACAGGAGACGCGTTGGTCTGAATGACGGCAGCGGTTCATCCCGCTGTCACTCATGAAACATTTTGAGCTACATTTGCTGCTGCTTATGGACAAGCAGGAAGCCTTTGAAGCAGGACTGGGACCTTCTCTTCTTCCTATGCAGATTCTTGCCTCCTGGCAGGTGTTTGACCTCAAATGGCCAGACGCCAGGCTTGGCAGCCATTGGCAGCTGGTGAGCGGTGGGATTGGTCCAGAACACTGAACCTGCTGGCTGGTGAAGTCACTTCTCACGCTGCATGGCTCTTTTAGGTCAACCGTGTGTGACTGATTGATCTCAGAAGGTTGGAGAAGATCTGCATCTGTAATTGACATCATGACTCTTCACTCTATCATCCACATGTCTGGATGACAAGTGAATGATAGAGTGAAGAGTCATGATGTCTGATTTAGTGGGGTCACTAAACCTCCTACATGTGTTTGGACTGTGGGAGGAACCCCAAAAGGAACCCCATGCAGATTAGGGGCGAACATGGAATCAAACCAGGGACCTTCTGTTTGTGAGGTGCTGTGAGTCTGTAGACTTATTAGACAACAAGACAGGGAGGATGTCATTGTTTGGAAAGAGAGCGAGCAACAGGATGTAGAACAAGGAAAACAGGAAGAGAAACCAACAGGTACCAATTGTACCTGGGTCTTATTTCTTTTTATTATTACAATTCTTATATGGTCCCCCAACACCAACAGTGTGGAACTTGGAATTTGACGTCCAGTTTAAGCCCTGCCTCTCCTCCCAGTATGGACTGTGATTGGTTGGAATGTTCACGTGTGTCCCGATGCAAACGGGAATTAGGCTGAATTACTTTGGGATGTAGCAGATGGCTCTTCACCCTTCTCGCAGACAAAAAAAGGATAAATAAAGTTAACCTACATTTTTATCATCAGAAGGAAAACAAACAAAGAACCTGTCAGTCACTCTCTCTCCTCGCTGTCACCTGGTTTTATTTGGCTCTGAGACAGACGGCGGCACTGATAAACCCGAGCTCCCCCTGCGGCTGTCCAATCAGACAGGGGCGGGTGGAATGACACTTGCTCCACCATGTGACGAGGATCTTTAGCATTTGAGATTCCGGCAGATAAAAAGTGGCAAACTTGAAGGAATAAAAAGAAAAATAAAACAGGGGAGATAAAAGGCCCAGGCGGCCATGTTGCTTTTAATGTACTCAACTTAAAATGTGTTTGAATTTTGCCCTCTCACTTCTCATCAGGGCGCTCTGTATACTTAATTTCCCTCTGCCTTTAAAAATACATGAGGGGTATGAAATATTTAAGCGCCAGCAGGATAATACAATCAGAATAAACTAAAACAACAGACCGCTGCTCTAGACGGGCACTCATCTTCCTCGCTTCTCCTTGCCGTGATTTGTCACCTGCCGCCAATATCCTAATACCCAATACCTAATAGCCAAGGACGGTGCCCACAGCGCCTGGAAAAGCATCTAAACTGAGGCGTTTTATCCAGGGACACCTGTGGAAACCCCACTGCTCTTCTCTGCAGCTCTCTGAGAAGCAGCTCTGGAACGCTTGAAGAAGAAGAAGCGGCAGTGGTGGCAGTGGCGGCAGCTACCTGCCGGCCTCTGAATGGATTTCTTTAAGATTCTACTTTCACGGCTTGACTGGCGATGTCCCCCTGGCTGCCATGCCGGCCTTGAAGTCCTGCAGGAGCAGGAGTCCGAGCAGGAGCTCGGGCGGCGAAGCTGGCGCTCACTCTTCCCCCGCTCTTGATTGAAAAGAACATGTATATATATGTATATATATAATATATAGTATATATATAATATATGTATATATGTTTGTAATATATATAATATATGTTTGTAATATATGTATATATATATATATACATATATTACAAACTACAAGGGAGGGTTTTATATTTTTAAAAAAGCCCATCCCTTCATCTCTGACCCTTGTTCCGCTTCCCGTCGCTGGAGCTCTGCGGGGCAGCTTTTCTAGAAGGAGCTTCCAGATTATCTCATTGGTCTGGAAACAAATATCATTCCTCTGCAATTTAAGTTCCCCAGGTGGTTCTCCTGGAGAGAAGTCTCCTCCCAGTCTGCTGGGTCCTCCATGTTCTCCCTGCTGGTTCTCAGTCTGGTAGTTAGTAGGTTGACTCCCAGATCTGCACACATTTTGGTTCCTGGTGTTTCCAGATTAGAGAGCCCCCTGCAGCCTTGGTACTAATGCTAATGAGTTAGTGAGTTAGCTAAACCACAGATAGTGAGCTAATTAAAAAAATGGGAACTAGAGTGTTTGAAGCTGAGGAGGTGGACAAATGCAGAAATTGCAGTAATTATTATCCTTAAATAATGCAGTAACATGGGAGAGCACCGTTTTCCTCACGTTTCCTATAAATAAATAAGGAGGACACTTCCAGCTCGCCTGCTCTCCAAAGTTAGTAGGGAATTGGAAAAACACACGTCAGGCTCGACCCACTCACTTCGTCAATGGCAGACGTCACGTGCCCCAACCGTAATGTCGGAATCACGTGTGAATGGATGAAAGATTTATGGCTGGAAATCTGAGTGGAGGTGAGCGGAGGTTGTCCGCGGTTCTCACAGATCCTCCTCCAGGTTCTACAGCTCTTTGAAATGAGGTGGTTCTTGTTAATGAGGATGTTAAATATTCAAACATAAAATAGTAAATTCATTCACTTTCTCCTCATTTTTCGTGGCTCGGCTTTTCATCTGCGCTGGCTTCAGGATGTAGGTGCTTCAGCATGCAGGTGGTGCTGTTCCAGGTGTAGCCTGAGGGTGGTCCGGAGCCAGAAGCCACAAGCAGGTGGTGCAGAAAAGAGGTGGTACTGTTATATGGTACTGTAGCTGGAAGGTGGTGCAGAGCAGGGCGCAGCCTGGTGGGTGTGTAGCCTGCAAGTGGTGCTGGCATAGCGTGTCAAATGCCAGCAACATCTTACCCCTCGTCAAACCCAAGCCAGGGAGAGGATGGAACTTCTTCCCGGAGTGAGGTTTGGTCTGCAGGAACCCTTTCTGCTGACAGCCAATGTTGGTGAAGTGATATCTCCTGGGTTTTCAAAGCAGGTTGGGGGTGACCATGGCTGAGAAAAAGTGGAACGGTGCCAAGTTCTTCATTGGGGAACCAGAAAGGTCATGCTGGAATGCCACTTGTGTGTCAGGCAAGTTGGGCTCTTAGGGTGGGATGACAGGGCGGTGTCCAACTCATCTGGACCACTCAGACAGAGGTCACCGAACATCTGAAGGTTCAGCGCCAGAAGAGGAGTTTAGGAGATGAAAAACAGACGCTTCAGGATCCTTCATCAGAGCAAAGGTCTGCGAGAAAACAAGGGTGTCGAAGCACAGAAACACTAATGCCCCTCCCATACGGAACACACACACACATACACACAGGGGTTTATGACACCTCGCCAGCAGGAGGGAAGTTTATAAAAACAACTGGGTAGTCCGTCCTATGCCCTTGAGACCAAAACAAGCAGAGAGCTGCGTGCCAGTGCTTCATTCTCCTCGCTGAGCTCCTGCACCTTCGGCGCTAGAAAGAGGAGAATGATTTACACCCGCTAATAAAAAATGCTCTTTTTGGACAGAGTGGACACAAAGCACCTTTACAAAGCAAATGTGGGTGTTTACAGCTGTAAAATAGCTGTGTTTGTCTTCTTCAAAGCGTTTTCTGTTCAGGTGATTCACCTTAATATTTCTTTTGTTTTCTAAAATGTAACAAAAACACTTCAACACCACAATCACAGGCAACGGTGTGTGCGCTTGTGTTTGAGTGTGTGTTACCATCGATGTGTATGTTTGTGCATGGGGGTGCGTTTTTGTGCATCTTCAATTGCATGTGTGTGTTTGTGTGTGTTGTGCTGGTGTGTGTTCATGTGAGCATGTCTGTGTGCATGTGTGTTCATGGGTGTGCATGTGCATGGTCAAGCGTTACAGTGGGTTTTCGTGTGTTTGTGCTTGTGTGCTTGTAAATGCATGGATGTGTGTGTGTGTTTGAGTGTGTGTTACCATTAGTGTGCATGTTGCATGTTTGTGCGTGGGTGTGTATGTGTGTGCGAATGTGTATGTGTGTGCATGTGAGTGTGTGTGTGTGTTGGTAGTGGTCACTGAACTGGCCCGTCAGAGGAACCTTTTCTGTGTAGGATCTGGTTGGTCCTCAAGTTTTCCAAGGCCTCGACTCCCCTCGTCCTGTAGGTTGGAGTCTCCTTGTCACAGCAAGGTCTCCGGTTGGATTCCCTTTCTGCGTGGAGTCTCCACGTTTTCCCCATGTCTCCGGGTTCCTCCCTCAGCATGGTCCACGTGGAGGTTGGTGGTGGTGCCACCATGTAACGTGACAAGTCTCATCTGCAGGCAGGATGAATGTTGGAGCCCCCAACCATGAAGGAGCTGCTATCATCACCCCCCTCAGATAAGCAGGTTGATAAGCAGGCGCTCTCCCTCTGCCGCCTTTCCAGAAAGTGGGGAAAACAGGAGGATTCTTCGAAGCAGCCACAGCCAGATAAGATTTCCAATGTGTATTTTGATGTTTTTCATGCTCTGGGAGCTGCATGTAGAAGAGAAGGTACGGCAGTGTGATTCCTCGTCTCCCCCTTGTTCTCCCTCCCTTCATCCCTGAGCCGACGTTACAGGCTGGATGGTGATAACTTCTCAAAGTGAACAAAGGCATCAAAAGGATGGAGGAGAGCTGGGGATTATTTAAAGAGGAGGTGCATTAGAAGCCCGGTTTGCTTCCATCCCTTAAGTCATCAACAAAACCTGCTGCACTCGTGTACGTCTGACAAAGGCAGAAGGGAGCGCTCAGGCAACCTGGCTTAAAAGTATTATGGGGTGTTAGGCTGTGAGGAACACAGCAATAGGCTCCGTCTCCATGTGAAGACAACCACGCAGACAGGAGCTGCTCCCCCCGTCAGGAGGCAGGACCTCCTCCCCCTTCAGGAAAATAATCTGGTGCCCCCATCAGGAGAGGGGCTCTGCTCCCCACAAATTGACAGCGGGACCCTCTAGAATAAACTGTGGCCGATGCAAGCACAGGAACGGGGGGAAGGCCGTGTGCTACGTTGCCATGGAAACACTGTCGTCAAAGCAACATCCAATAATGTGTGGCACAAACAGAAGACCTCATTCCCGCCGCGGAACCACTTCAGTGTTTGATGCCATGTTGGAGGTCCTGACAACAACCCGCTTGGACTGGTCTGAGCTCATTAGGCGGGTTGAGTGAGTTTAGGCTTGTCTGGGCTGGTCTTGTGTTGTGAGGCAGGTCTGAGCTGGTTAGGCTGGTTGGTTAGGGTGGTCTGGTTGAACTAGCCAAAACTGGTTCAGATGTTTTCAACTAGACATATATTCAGTACACCTTCATATCAGTTGCATTTTCTTCCCTGCTCCATAGTTTCTCCATGTCTGTGAAAGTCCAGTGTTCAGCGCTGTGTCCAGCAGTGACTGGAGCTCCAACCCCTCCCTGCTCCACATGGACCTCTGACACCATCAACATCTGCCTCGAGGTGTAAGCTAACACAGGATTGTGATTCATTACTGTGGTGTGGCTTCGTCAGGAGGCCATCTCTCTGACTCGATGTACACTCTGATGAACCTGAGGGTTCGGCGCTGCGTGTCCCTGACAGGTTTGTGGAGGCAGCGCCAGGAACCTGAGCTCAGCCTTTGATCAGCTGCCACCACAACATGACACGGCAGCGGGCTCGATGGACCCGTGGCGCTGAGGCTTTCCTGGGTTTGGGGCACTGTCTGCCCCTGGTTGCGCTGAGTGGCGTATCATCAGCAGCGGCTGTCATGGCTGCACCCTAGTTGGAGGGCTGATCACTGCACAGACGCATTACGGCATGATGGAGCCGCGCTGATTGGCTGTCAGATGAGGAGCTTGTATCACAGCAGACTGGCCTGACACGGAAACAAGGCAGCTTCTCTATTTTGAGTTTGCTTTGGAGAGCTTTGGACATTACAGTGAGGTCCTCCCAAAACATCTGGCCCCGGACAAGAAGGTTGGTGGTCTTTCCGGACCACCTGGTCAAATGGAAATAGAGGAATTATTGGATTCTTTTATTGCTATCGTCTTTCGGACCGAACATTCCTGGTTTGGTTCCTGGCTCCTCCTAGTGTGTCGAAGTGTTGTTGAGCGAGGCACTGAACCCCTAACTGCTCCTCTGGCGCTGGTTGATGGCATGCCTGCTGCTCATGGTTCATCCATGATGTGTAAATTGCAGAGAATGAATTTACTCACAGGGATTAATAAAGCATAAATTAAGATTTGGTCTTTTGGGAGGATGACCTGGTAAGTTCGGACCAGTGTGTTAGTCAGGAACATCTGGCCTGTCGGGAGCACCTTATATGTTGAGAACGCCTGGTCAGAGCCACAAGGTGAGTCAGTCAGGACTATCAGTGCCTCTCGGTAAGCCAGTACCACTCCGTCTGTTGGGACTGCCTGGTCCATCTGGACCACCGGTTGAGTGGGGGCCAACTGGTGGACCCACTGATCTATACGAACCCGATCCAACGCCTGACAGGAAATCACTTGGAGGCGTCAAGGATTGGAGGGATGCAGGTCCTTTTAGAAACAAAGTCATTATCCTGTGCCGGTATTTATACTTGACTCACACACACACACACACACACACACACACACACAGACACACACAGACACACACACACACACACATACACACACATCATCAACGGACCGCTGATCCTTTGTATTTGTCAGCAGTGACATATTGGCTCCCAGCAGGAAGGGGTGTGAGTGTACAGTACAGTACAAATACTTTCATGTTCTCACACTGTACTCGGGATCCGATTACAACCAGATTATCCTATGAAGCGTGGACCAAACGAGAGGCGTCTGGTAAATATGGCCAGAGGTGATCGCTATCTGTTTCTAATTATGTTCGGAGGTGTAATAAAACTGTTGAAATGAAAGATGAACGACTTGTTTTTAAAGGCTGGCAACTCGATAGGGCCCCTCCAGAGGCGCTAATGGCGGTAATACTCCTCGCTCTGCGATCGATGCCCAGCAAAATGAATATTGGAAAGTAAATCTTTCATTTTCTAGATTGATTGCCATCATTAAGAGCATTGATCAGCAGCTCACTGCTTCTTTATCTGCCCGAGAACGTCCTCGCCTCCTCCGCCTGGAGTAGAGATGTCAGAGGACCCGCCTGCCACTGGTTGTCGCTTGGCCCTGATTGGCTGGAACCCAGTCCATGAACAGCCTTTAAGGTGCTTCTCTCTAAGCTCCTGATTGGAGGGAGTTGGCCAGAGGCTCATTAAGGTGACGCCGCACCTCAACTGGCGGTCGCATTAACCTTGTGGACCTGGGGGGGCGGGGGTCGCCCACTGCAGTGGGGCTGAGACGCTGGCTCTGTAAGCATCTGCCGCTGATGAGGCATCTGGTGTGACGAATAAAAGAGGCTTGTTCTTAATAGTATATTACTGTGTTCCACGACTACTTTAGCTGTGGAACGCAAGGCAAACACTGAGACTTGGGATGACTTTGCTTGTTAGGATTCTGCTCATTAAGCCCTGTCTGTGATATTCTAATTATTATTGGGAATAATTACCAATAATATTCAATATTGTTTTTTCATTTGCATGGAATGGACCTGCGGGGCAGCAACCTTGTAACCACAGAAAAAGCCAATTATCGGATTCATGCTCATTAGATTCGTCTAAATTGTTCTTTGATACTGGGATTAATAATTGACTTGCTCTCTCTGGCGCTGTCTCAGTGAGGATCTGCCAGGGGCGCGGCCAGGGGACCTGACAACTTCCCCGACAACTGGCTTCTTCTCGCCACTCGGCAACCAAAGGGCCCATCAGGTCCAGTCACACTCCAGCTGAGGATTAGCGGATGCACTGTTCGCCGCTCTGCAAACACAGATGTATTTATGGATTGTAATTCCTTCAAGGCTAATTAAATCCAGTGGCAGACGAGCCGAACATCCAGTGGCAGTCACAGAGTGGCGAGGAGGCCGTCAACACCACTGCCGCGCCTTCTTGACCTTTCCCATGTTTGCTTTTCCTCCGACCGTGACTTCTCGATCCTGCTTTCCATGGATTTCTGAAGCGGTGGGTAGGCTGCGACCAAACCCTGATAATTAAATATTGTACAAAATGAAAAAAGAGCCCCAACTGGAAACCTTTAGCTTCTGAGCTTTGGCATCAATCCTGGGTTTTCACCCCCTCCCACCCTACCTGAAAAAGGTGCTGATGCACCAAAGTGTCACAGAGAATCCACTCTAATAGGTTTTAAGGCTATGGCTGGATTTCAGACCCGGTTGTGATTAGATTGGTGGGATCCTGCTGTTGTTTATGGACTGACCCTCCAACACACACACACACACACACCCGAGAAGTAAAGAAGATTCTGGAAACCGTTGGGGTTGTCACTGCCTCCTCCGCCCATCTTCCATCTTCCTACACCTTCCCTGATCTGCATTTTTCTGTAATAAAGATGTAATTGACCCGCTCCCTGCAGGAGAGAGGGGGAAAATGGGGATTTATATCCTGCAGAGCCCCCCTCCCCCTTGAGGGCAGCGGATCCTGCTCTGCAGACAGAGGCATTCATCCCATTCCACCTCCTGGTCCTCATACCGCCATCAATTATTTCCCTCTGCCCTCCTCCAGGAATTAGACCAAGCCGTCAGAGAAGGAGAGGAACCAGTGGGGTTCAACAAAATCAACAGGTTGCAATTTGGTCATAATCTTAAAAAGAAAAACAGGGGAAAAGAGATTAAAAAAAGTTGAAAGGAAGTAAAACAACTAATTGGAGGAAAAGAAGGCAGCAGGGCTACATGAGTGACAGATGTTAGAGCTGGAGAGTTTTTTGTCTGGATCTCAAGACACTGCAACATTTCACTGTTGCAAATCTCCAGGCAAGTTCTGGACCAGCCCTGGGCCAGGCAACTTCCTGATGCCAAAGGGGAACCACATTAGGGACTGTTCAGTGTGACATATCGACATGGCAACAGAGCTGATGACAGACTGGGAGGTTCCGGAGACTTGGGAGGACAGCAGGCGGGCCTCTGGTTAACGAGGCTGGTTTAAATGAGATCTCCCCGGTGGAGATACCTGGTGATTACACAAGGACTACCGTTGGTCATTGACAGGAGATGAAATGTGGCGCTAAGTAATGGATAGATATTCAAAGTGTGCATTCATCTGGACGATCGCCATGGACCTTCATCACGTCAAAGCAAGGGAACTCAGAGATACAAAGATTAGCAGCGTCTGGGCAGAATATTTCCATACAGAAGATGTGGAGGGAACGTTTCCGCAGAGCTGGCAGGAGATCTTACTAAGCAGGAGGAACACAAGGTTTTGAAAACCCACAGGAAAGAGCCTCAATATACTATAAACATGCAGGCCGCAGTGCTGTGGTTCTGCATACAAACAGGCTGCAGTACTGCATACATAGAGGCTGTAGTCCTTAATACATACAGGCTGTAGTACTACAGTACTGTGGTAGTGTAAACCATACAGACTGCATGACTTCATACTTACAGACTGCAGTACTGCAGCAATGGGGTACTGTATAAAGCACTACATGCTGCAGATCTGCATACAGAGAAGTTGCAGTACTGCATGCATACAGGCTGCAGTACTGCATACATACAGGCTGCGGTATTTAGGACGAAAAGATGGATCAATATCCATTCTTTACCAGGTAGAACATTTTTGTTGTGCAGGTTGACAGGCCGTGGAATGTTTTCCTCTCTGGCAGCATATTGCAGACTTCCTCACAAAACAGACCCAAGCTGTATTTGATACAGCCTATCATAGCGCAGGAGAGTGCAATGCAACAACCAATCAGAGCAATGGAGGAACCAAGAAATACGAAGGCCCTTTTGGGACAACATGAAAGCAGAGCGCACACTATGTTGATATGACTACTGTAGTTGCCTTGGGAACATCACCATGATGATTGCTACTCTGAGGTTACATGACTTGGAGGTGGTTCTCAAGCTTTGGCGCCACATTATCAGAAGAACCCCAGTAGGCTTTCTCCAGGAAGGGGTCCATCTCGTACTGCTGTGGTGGCTCCTCCAGCCATCTGGGACCCAATTATGTTAACAAACCGGTGCAAACAGGATTTCAGGCCCATCACTTGCTGTGGTTTTATTGGACATCTTGCCTTAGATTCAAAGAGGCCCTGGCGTCACGTCTACCCATTGATTTTTACATCGTCAGCGGCCGTTGAATAAAGAGTCCGCTTGTTATTCGCGGGGGAAAAAAAAAAGGTCCGGGCGATGCAGCATTCCTGGAGAGCAAACAAACGCTGCCTCGTCACTCAGTGCCCACATTTTTGGGAAAACGAAGAGATCAATCAATGGCTGCCATCGATACCTGTTTGCATCCCTTCGGCCGCTGCGTCGGCCCGCTAATGAAATCCGTGCATGGCTCCCCTCCTATCGATTTCACTCAGGCCCTAATTTGCCGCTTGAGATCAAGCCACTCTCCTCACACACAAACGCACACCTTGTCACGGGTAACACCTTCAAGCCTTGGGCAGCATATCGAGTGCTGGCTGCAGCAGTGGGAAATCCTGCAGGGCAAAGTGTTTAGTGGAGCATGTGAAGTGCTTAGATGTGATTAATAATGTGCTGAGAGGAGCTGGAAGCCATCAGACAGCTCATCATCGGCACATTCCGGACACTAATGACGCTCTCACACCTTCACGCACCTTCATGGGACAGACTTTTGGGGCAAGGAGCCTCCGCTCAAATGTTGTCATTGGCGCAGCGGACATCTGGAGGTAGCAGGAGGATCACCGATACCTTCGGGTGTCCAGGATGACGGGTAATGCTGGACCTCCTCAGCTCCTGAAGGAGATGACAGGAAGTCCCTCAGAGTCCAAAGGTCAGGAATCAGAAGAAGACTGGGTTGTACTGTGAGTGTGTTTAAGTATATATGTGTGTGTATGTGTGTATTTGTGAGTTTCTTTGGTTATGTATGTGTGTGTGTGTGTGTGTGTGTGTGTGTGTGTGTGTGTGTGTGTGTGTGTGTGTGTGTGTGTGTGTAAATTTGTGTGTGTGTGTGGGAGTTGTGTGTGTGTGTGTCCATGTCTGTCTGCATGTGTGATCCAAATGTGTGATCCATGTATGCACGTGTGTGTGTTTCTGTGAGTTTGTGTGTGAGTATGTGTGTGTGATCCATAAGTGTGCATTATGTGTATATATGTGTGCATTTGTGTTTCTTCCTCCATTCATCCATCTCATGAATGTTCTTCCCCGTTCTGCCAGCAAATGGTTGAAACCCTTCTAGAATTGGTGTGTGGGGAGGAGGTTCCTCGGTTCCTGTGCGGTCTTCTTCCAATGGCAGAAGATGTTTCCACAGGAAACCCTTGTTTATACGTTAGTGAAGATGTAATTACTGCTTCCTGCAGTGCCTCTCATTCTTCCATATTTCTCCATTTTCCTTAAGAGATGCTGATTTCCTTGTTGTGACCCGGTGCCCCCCCCCCCCCCCAACACACACACACACACACACACACACACACACATTCAAACACACAGCTAGTTCTCAATGCGGCATGAAGGTAACGGGACGGAGGGGAGGATATGCGAGTGTCCGATCGGTGAGTTCCTCTCGTCAGCTCTCTTCATTTCCCCTCTCACATTTCTGTGACGAGACTAGTTAAGTCCCTGTCACTCAAAGCGCCAAGGTCTACGGGGCGCCGGAGTGAGGAGCCGAGCAAGATGAGAAAAGCGAGTGGGGGCAGGGGGAAGGGGGAAGAAGGGGGTAGAAATTGGGCTGGGAATGATTGCAAATTGTCTGTCTAATGGCTGCCACCCAGGAAGCTATTTCAGATGACTTGTTATCCGTCATGAGAGTGGCGGCGCTGCAAGGAAGTCTCTCCTCGCTTTACCTGAGTGCCGCCACTGACCTCGCCTCTTAGACCAGTGGCGTCCTCTGAGGCCAAGCCTCCCCACCGCGTCTCGCCAGCTGCTGTTTAGTGATGGATCAGTGAAGCAAAGAAATGGTGGTGGAGTAAAAGAATAGATCTTGTTGTTGTGCATAGAGACGGACCTCCTGAGGAGCGATCATGGCTCATGGCAGCAAGGACATCGACATTCGACGAGCATTGGCTGAGAGTTCATCTGTATGTGTAAGGTACCACGTGGATGGTACCTCGACAGCATGCATTAAAAGGAACCCGTCAGGCTAAATGCACTCCTCCCCGCCGTCGCCACCCCAACATGTTTTGTGACCCATGAATTGAAGTCTTGTCAAGACCTGGTCGTTTTACTGCCGACTGGCGGCACAGGAGGACAGAGAGGCTTTCCAGCTCAGCGTGACGCTCTGATTGTCTGCTTCACTCTGCCCTCACATGTCAAGGCGTCCCTGAGCTGAATCAAGTATCAGCTTAGGAGAGTGAAACAGGTCCCTCCAGGGCCGGGCGTTCATCTCCAACTGCTTCTTCACAGGTTCCAGTCTAAGGGGAGCCGCGATCGGAGCAGGGGGACCAAGCACGCCGGGAAATCCACAGGTGGTGACCATGCGGGCTGGGAGGAAAAACAAAGTGACTCAGGAGCTCCTCCTCACAATCTGGTTCTCAGCTCTCCTGAACACAATCAAGCCTCTCCATGCTCCATGCTGGAGAGCCTGATTGCCCCCTGGCCTCCAAAATAGGGAGAAGGTGATCCACTATGGCCTGGGAGATGACAGCCCCGCCACATACACACAAACACACGGACACACCCGTGGACACCCACTTCAATGACATGACATTGATGGGAAGGCAAAAATGAGGCTAACTCTAGCTGCTAATCACATCCCCATGACTGCTTGCAAGAGTCATGTGCGTTGCTATGAAAATCGTCCTGAAACATAAACCCAAGCTGTCTGTATTTTTTTTCTCTGTGGACTTCCCTCAGGGTCATAGGCTACCCACACTATTCCCGGTGGAAGCGTGCTGACCCCTGCAGACCAGGGGTGGAATTGCAGTCAAATGAAACAACATTCAGAAGCGGACAGAATTCCCTTGAAGTTTCATCACAAACCTTGCATTAATCTCTGAATGATCAAATCATATTGTTTTTAAATTTGATCTCATCTCAGGAAGTCGCCTACTGACCCCCCCACCCCCACCCCCATGAATTAAACATCTGCCTTTTCTCACTGGGGCTTGGTGTCACCACTGCCCCATTGCCACTGCCCTGGAATGAGGACGTTTTAGAGAGTTCCATCTCGGTGCTTTATGCTCATCTGTGGAACGTCGCTGGGAGGAACCCTCAGGCAGGCTCCAGCGCCGCAGCCCACATGGAAGTAAAGTTGGAGAAGTGATGTTTGAGGCAGCAGCACTTGGTTGGTCGCCGGCGAGTTTCCTGCTTATATAGTCCCACCCTCAATACACTGCTAATTACACAGTTGTTATGAAAGCAGCCAAACATCAACACATGTTTGAAAAACTGGTAAAAAGGGGAGAGGAGTAGAGGAGTGATCACCATAGAACCTGATGAGTAACTCAAGGTAAGAGTGGGGAGGTGGAGTTGGAGGAGAAGAGCAGGTTCTCCTCCTGGCTGCCGTCAGGGAGGTGAAGTTGCAAACGGGCTGGTGTAGTCAGATCGTGGGAGGTGCTCTTTCCAGATGTTCCTCACTGAACGTTGCATTGCCTCGCGACAAGTGTGGCTTCCCTCTCTAACTTCATTTAGAACCCAGGAGAAGTTGTGGGCATACGCTGAGATGTTTGCTGTAATCCTATCACGTCGAGGACTTCCGGAGATAATCCTGCGTTCTGTTGAATTTACATTATTTAACTTCATGGTGGTACCTTTGAAAATAAGGAAGGATTATATGAATAAATGATTTAACTGCTTCACGATTAAAACTCTAATAATTATTTTCCCTGCAGAAGCTCAGATGTATCTGCGGCGCATAGGATTAGCAGTCGCTGGTCGGGAGAACATCTTCTTCTGTCACAGCTCCGTCCTGTTTGGTGTCACTGATGAAGCTCATAATACCCAGGCTCTTCTAATCCTCCCAGCGGGGTCATCATCTATTGTAATCTACTGGAGCAGCTCCAAGCTTCTTCTTTGTTGCGCTGCGAGGTCAGACAGAAATCTCCATGGATCGTGACGTTTGCAGATGACATTGTGATCCATAGTGAGAGCAGGGAACAGGTGGAGGTGGAGGTACGCTCTGGAGAGGAGAGGAATGACGTTTAGCTGCACTTAGGCAGAATATGAAAACGATGAGGCAACAATGAGGGGAGGAGTTTAAGTACCGAGGGTCAGCAGTCCAGACTACCAGAGTAAAAGTTGGTGAAGATGGAGGTGACAGTAGCCGTAATGCTTTGTTAGGAGACACTGAGAAGACAGGCAGCAGAGATGAAAATGAGGAAGTTCTCTTTCGGAGTGAGTAGAATATTATGGTGAGTCCCATCAGAGTGACAGCAGTGCAGACTGAGGTTGGACCTGCCAGGCAGGAGGTCTAGAGCAGGGGTTGGCAACCCGCAGTTCCAGATCCGTATGCAGCTCTTTCATCCTTACACTGCGGCTCCGAGTGGCTTGGGAAAATAAATTATAAATATTTAATTGAAGTGTATTTTATTTGTGTTAGTTCCCTTTTTTATTTAGTTCTAAGGTGGAAGATTACTGTGAACTTGAAATATTCAAATAAAATTATATTATTGTATTTCGCCGCTCAAAATAAACATCACACTTGCGGAAGCCGGTATACCCGCTAGCCGGTATAGTCCCGATTTGCTGTGCGCAGAAGTTCATATGCAGAAGTCCCATTAACCAGGTAAAACAAATAATTATGAAGATATTTTCAAAATATTTATTTTTTATTGTTTACTGACACAGTGATCTTTCCCAATCTATTTTTAAAAACTCCGGTCAAGGCTACGCTACACGCCCTGAAAGCCCAAAGCTCAAAATGTTCAATATGTGTTCATTCCATAAATAAAATTTGATTTTCTATGTTGCACCACATTAAGGATTTCATAAGAAACACACTACACACTTGTTTATACAAAATGTAAAGGTAATAAAAAGCGATATATACAGTGGTACCTTTATTTTAGATGTCAATAAATTATTTGCGGCTCCAAGTGTTTTCTTTTCCATGGAAACCGGGTTCAAATGGCTCTTTGGGTGTTAAAGGTTGCCGAACCCTGGTCTAGAGGAAGGCCAGTGAAGAGCTTCTTGGATGGAGGGAGAGAGGGCAGGAGGTTAGATGTTGTGAGAGGAGGGGGTTGAATGGACGAAGAAGAGATCTGGCATTTCCTCGCCGCTGTCTCAGAGTGCTCGCTCCTGGGGGACTGTTTGGTTTTTGTAGATCATCTGGACTGGTGTGGTCCAGACTTGCTTGGCACAGGAACGGTCATCAGAAAAGACATCTGACTTGACCTGACAAGAGTGGCACTGACAGTAACAGCTTGAGAATAACTTTTTTCGCCTGGCGAGATGCTGCAGGAGATAAAGCCCCAGCTCCTGGGAAGCTAGCCAATGAGAGAGAAGATTTGAGGGACATGAGTGCAGGCAAGATGTAAATGCACCTTCTTCTTCTCTTGGCCTCTTCATGACTTGCTCCTACTCTTGCTCTTGCAGACGCCACAGCAACGGCATCAGATGCTGATGGTAAACTCTGTGATTTGTTGGATCTGGTGTAACTTCTCCCCGGTGGCCTGCTGGAATCGCTGTCCTATTAGCACATCAGAGCGTCGTCACGCTCGCCGTCTCCCCGTAGTGGCCTTGTGAGTCAAACGCACACAAACACAAAGCGACACTTTGCAATTATGTCTCATCAACTTCCTTTTGTCTTTTCAGAATCAAAGTGGTGTCTTCTGGCGGCGGAACAGTGTTGCGGGGAAAAGCGATTCGTTTCATTTTGACCTGGAAACACTTTGCCAGCAGAAGATCTTCAGAAGAGCAGCAGCTGAGGTGGCTGGCCACCGACAGGACTGAACTGCTGGAGTTTCCAGGTTTTATCTTTCCCCCTGAAAAAATTGAGAAATGGGGTGTGAAAAAAACTCTACGCTGAATGGCAGGATGTGGACGGTGAGACTTGAATGGGACATCCTTAACCTTTCCACAAGAACCAAGGTTCTTTCATGCCTTCTCTTTTAGTAACTCATCAAATGCTCTGTTCGCTAGCAACGTCCCAGTCGCCGATCCTGCGGATCCTTGGCGGAAACAAAACAGAGCTGAAGGCTGATTTCTCCAGCAGCCATCATCCTGGTTTCTTTTTCGGAGAGGAGTTAAAGTGGTTGTGTACAAGCCATTTCAACAAAAGCTTTCAATGAAAGTCCCTGGTTCAATTCCAAACGAGGGCCTTTCTGCGCTGAGGTGCATGTTCTTCTTGTGTCTGCGTGGGTTTACCCAACGTTGTCTGGACGTGTGAATGAATGGGTGAATGACTGTGTGTCTCTGTATGTGATCCTGTGATGGATCCAGGGTGAAACCTGCCTCTCACCCAATCCCAGCTGGGATAGGATTCGGTGATACTGAGTGCAGGATACCACATTTGAAACCGTTGTATGGAACTGGAGGTCAGCTCTCCTTCAGACCAGTCATGCCTTTTGATCAGTGGCTCCTGTGGAAACGCTGTCAAATACTGCCCCTGCCTCTAACCTCGCCTCCTCAAGGAGGAGAAGGAGAAGGGGGAGGTGAAGAAGGAAGAGGAAAACGCTTGATATTCCCTGCGTGGAATCAATCAATCAGGCAAGCAAGCAACCAATCTCTCCTGAATGGGCTTGTCCCGCTCAAGACCCCACATACTGAGGTGTCCTTGTTGATGGTCCTCACCTGAACAAGGTCAAAGGTCAGACGCTGACCTACATTCCTCTGTTCTGTGTTTCTATTCTAAATTTATTCATCCAACATTTGTGTTTGAAAGCCTTTTCTGTGACTTCCAGTCACTTTGTAAAACTGACACGCGTTCCTGCTCTCTGGGCACTCGCATTAAAGCACTCTAATGTCTCTTTTCTTTTAATGAGCTGAATTAAACGTTTGAATCTAGAACGTGTCCTCAGGGTTCCCCCTCCTGCCTTCACTCCGCTGGATTCAGGTTCCACTTGTGGAGATAGAGGACCTGTGGAGGTGCTCTGCTCCTGCATGCAGCTGTGCCTACTTTAGGCTCCCCTGACTATGACACCTTTCAGCGTATACGACTCCCTCCCTCTACAGGAGATTATTACACTGGATTAACACACACACACACACACACACACACACACACACACACACACACACACACACGGACGGCATGTTCTTTGTGACCTTATATGACCCTCCCACCACCACAATGAGATCACATGACCAACAGTCCCTGAGTTGATCAGTGTCGGCGTGCGCCACTGCTTCACCCGGCGGCGCGGGACGCATCCATAATTGATAGCCAGTGTTTAGCCTGAGCCCAGGTGTGTTGCAGGAAATAGGCAGTGACCCAATTACAGCCGCATCCACTAAGCTTTGCTTAATTTGTGTAAAAGCCATAATTGCTCTTGGTTTCTATAATTCATGACCAAGTGTGCGGAGCCCTGGCAGAAGACCAGCATCCATTACTTCAGCAGCCTGGAGCGCGTCCTCGCAGACAAACTGCCCACACACACAAAGTCTCGGAGTGGACCAGGGCTAAATGGTTGCAGATGTTAATAGCACAAGTGAGGAAAATGATGAACTTCAACTTGATGACTTGTCGCCAGGATATTGGTGTCTGAGCTACAGACAGGGATGACATCCATGGCAGTTCACAGCATGGGATCCACATTCTTCTGCCTGGGTTCTCCAGGTTCTCTGTCTTCTTCCCGCAGTCCAAAAAACTCCAGCAAGTGTTATGATTGACAGCTGATGAGGTGAAACCCTGCCTCTGGATTGTCTTATATCTGCCCGCTGAGCTCGGTCAACCAGAACTATCAATTTCTGGTTAATTCAACACACAGAAAACACATACACAGGTCAATGTCTTCACTAGTGTGTGCGTGCGTGTGTGTGTGTGTATGTGTGTGTGTGTGTGTGTGTGGACTTGTCCATAAGTGTGTTCCAGTCCCTCCGTCCCCTGAGTGGATGCAGGCTCCTCCCACCAGGAAGTATTTGCAGTCAGATGCAATGAGGCTTTGCCCACCAGCAAGTGTTTACTGTTGGAGTGAATTTTTTAATTTGAATTTATCAACATGAAGTGGGATGTTGTTATAAGAAAAGTACTTTTTCTAGTATTTTCTGTTTAATTTCTTTTCCCATCTCCCAATGTGGGTGGTCTTCTTTTATTATTATCCATATTATTCTCATTATCATCAAAATTATTATAATTAGTAGTAGTTGTCTGAAGGCCCAGCTAGAGGTCTGAGCGAGTTCCTCCTGGCTGAAAAGTCCTTGAAGATTCAAGATAGAACTTGGATCTGGGCTGGTGGTCCAGGAATGCCGTAGCTATTGTTGATGCCATGGGAAGAAAGGAGGCCATCAGGACAGTTAACTTAGCTTCGGGGCACACGTATCATCACCAGAATGTTGAAACACTGTCTCAGGGATTCATGTTGAGGAACACGGAGAACTTCAGCTCACTTCCTGGCTCCATCTGATGGATGACAATATTTCCACTGGCACTTTTAGCCTTTTTGGGAGCGTTAATGAGGGTTAACACACTAAATCACACGATTGCTGCTACGCTGCAATGCAGAAAGCCTGTTTGTTTTGAGGCTTGTTTGCAGGTCGATTCAAAATTTGGTCACAAACTCTGTTTGTGATTGGAGCTGTTGGTAAGCCAAGGTTCTGCTGTGCTGGCGAAGCTATCAGATTATCAGCGCTTCGGATGTGCGTGCTCCTGAGCCTTCCTGAGAAAGAACATCATGCAGGGATGGAACTGAGTGTCTGCAGCCACGGAGTCCGGTTCCTTTTGGAACCCAGTGCTGCGGTGTTGCCAACGGTGGCTGCATCACAGGGGAAGCAACAGCATATCGGGGGGGGGCATGTGGGGGAAGCAGAGCAAGGACTTTAAAGAGTCATTTGTCTGGTTCCTTAATGAGAGGAAGCGGAACAAAGACCCCAGCTAATATTCCGAGGGGTCTAATTAAAATTAGGTGTGATCCAACGGAGGAAGGAGCCACAGAGGTGATTTTAGTCACAGCCCAGAGGAGGCGGCTAATTAGTGAGAGTGATGGCCTTTACTCAGAACCTGTGGGAGAGTGGCGAGGCTTGCCACACCGGGCTGCCAGTGCAGCCTGGTGCGGACACGATGGCTACAAGTGGGGCCGGCAGAACAGCAACACTGGGACCCGGCAGCCGGGCCGTCCCATGATGGGGTAACTATGCAGATTAATTCCAGGCTCAGGGAGAAGCAGCTGCTCCGTGTTTGCTCAGGGTTCCCCAGTGTTCTGCCAGGGAACCAAAGATAGTGGGATGAGAAAAAACATGGCATCCAGGGACACAAGGAGGTGGAGATCTGGATCAAAACCAGCTCACCAACCAATAAGGTGAGGCCTCATAACAGGAACATTAGGATGGAACTTTGATGACATTTCCCTCCAGCGATCAACCAATGTGACTCTCACCTGCCAAATTCTGACAAAATGTCATTTTAATATGTGTAAGTGGTGTGGCCCCAGGCGGGGTGGGCGGAGCTTTCCTCCATACCATCTTTTGACTTTGAGGAGCCACTGTCTTGTTGTTCTTTATGACGTGCTGATCTCCCTAATCTTAATCGATGGCGCAGCGATTCATCTGTTAAAAACAGCCCCGTATTCATCCTGCGCGGAATATATCTCCAGGCTAACAGCGATTGGTTGGTACCGAGTGTCCTTGGGAGGCTGCCAGGGAGACGAGGGGGGGGGTCAGGAGGAATTGTCCAACGCCTCAACATCATCCGCACTAAATCACTGCACCCATAACAAAGACGTGTAGAGACGACCCACCCCAATACACTATGTGTGTGTGTTTGTGCGTGCGTGTGTGGACCTGGGTGGCAGAAGAAGCAGCACCTCCTCCTAATATGACCAATTACTTCTCCAACCACAGGCAATGAAGCGGCTCCGACCTCCCGGTGTCTGGAAATAGACTCCTGCTTGAGATATTAGCGGGGGATTGGTGGTGGTTTTCCATCACGCAAACAAATCAGTTACCAGATGTGAAGATTCCACCTATAAAACATTCTTGAGTTTGACATATCTGCTTTAGGTGCTTGGTGATCGATGGAACTCAGAAGCAGATACTTCTTCCCGAGTGCCATGTTTAGTCCTGCGGTCACCGATGTCACCTGTTGTCAACTGCCAACTACTACTCTCCCCCAAAAATGGCTAAATATAATCAGGGGGTTTCGAGAGAGATGGGAGGCAGACTCTATGCTCATAGAGAGAGCGGGGACACTCCTGATACTGTGAAGTGGTCCATTTCTTATCTGTGCAGTGGACTCCAATCTGTGCTTAACAAAGGAACTTTTGGGGTTAAGATCAATACATGACACAACTACGGGTAAGGATATTTTTGAAGCGGTATGCAGGTGCGTATATGAAATGGGCCTGCCTTGGGATAAACACTGACAACTGATGGAGCGCCCACGATGTGCAGTAAAGAGCATACTGGTGGGCAGGATCCGGGAGAAAATGCACCACAGATTACTCAGGAATTTTTTCAGGAAAAGCTTCTTATAGCAGCCCATTCTCATCCCAATGCATCAACTGCCTGAAAAATGTCGATGGCTTCCTTCAGCGTCACATACCGACTCATTAGGAATCCCTTTCTCCTCATTTTTCAACAGACTTGGAGTGTCATGTCTACATCGACTCTTGTATTTCTCTCTAACCTGAAGAAACGTAAAAGCGGAGTTTGTATTTTGCACACATTTGTGTTCTAAAGGAGAATTTATGTTCCTCCACTGACGTGACAACCGATGAGAAAGGGATGCCTAATGTATGTGACGCATCGGCATGTGTCCTCAAAAAATTAGGAAAAAGATTTGACACTCCAGGTTTGTCAAAAAATGGCGAAAAAGGGGTCACTAATGCATTGGTATAGAGCCATAAGATTCAAGAATCAAGATTCAAAGTGTTTATTGTCATACTGTATGTACAATGTGGAAACGTGTTTCCCTGTAAAATGAAATTCTTACTTTGCTGTCCACAGTGCATTTGGATTTGTATTGAGAATAAATAGGCTGTGTAAACATTGTTATAAATTAACAGTGTTGGCAGTGCAAGTAAAACAATGAGCGCAGTTTCGTGTCGCAAAGTGCACCTGGCAAGGAGGAGTACAGTTTGGATGGCAGTAGTTACATGTGCAGTGCTGCATTTCAAGTGCAAAAAAAGAGGAACGAGGGTCAGCTGTTTAGGTGTCTGATGGCAGTAGGGTAGAATGAGTTCTTTAGTTGTCATAAGAAATAAATGCAACAGATTTTTCTTGTATTTATTTTTCATTTTTATTGCTTATAAGCAAGAATGTACAAGCTTTGTCAATTCCAGGTTCAAGTTTCTGGCTTAGACTAGAGAATATGAACAAAACTGAGCTTTAATATGTTTCCTTTTTTGTACTTTTTTTCTTGCTACGACAAAGCTGTTTGGATTTGTTTTTAAAGGCAATTCTTTTTTGGCTGAGGAAAACTATTCTCAATGGAAATTTTCCCGGAAGTGAGAAAGAAATTGAATGAATAAGAAATTATTATTATTCAATGTTTAATGCTAATGTTTAGACATAATTTAAAACCATTTGTTTCATGGTCATCAGTGCAATAAGTCCATCTCAATAAGTTTTTCAATAAACATTGAACCACTCTGGCCTTCAACTAGTACCAATTTTTAAATTTTGGCCCACTCTGTGTTTGAGTTTGTCACCCCTGACCTACAGGTACCCACGGAGCCAGAAAACAAATCCTGCCTCAGCGGAAGAGCTCAGACAGATCTGAGAGCTGAGGTCCACGGTGCCTGGTTTCTCTGCTGTCACATGTTTGGATTTAGCGAGGTGCTGAGAAACGGGTGTGACAACCATTCAAGGTTAAATAATCTTGGCAGGGTTAATATCCTGGGAGACGAAGAAACAAACAATGAGCTGCTGTCTTGGTCAAATGACCAGTGGCAATTCCTCATGGCTCCAAATCCAACTTCCACTTCGGGTAAAGGTTCCTGGGACTTCCTGTACCATCTGATCTGGTCATTGAAATGCACACATTGCACCTGTCACAGCCAAGACATCCCAACAATAGCCGTTTCTTCTTCATGCCATCGGCCATCTTAGTCGCCTCTGACTAGATGTGAGCGCCGTAAAGAAGAGGTGGTGATCCGATCACCCCTAAGTGACTGTAAGCCATCTGGATGGGTCGATTTGTGCTGCATGTTAACAGGACACTAATGGAGGAGCCGTCGATGGCATGATCAGGCAACAGCCATGACGCTCCCACCTGGATAGACGGCCTGCAGCTGACTCTCAGGGTTCTGATTGGTTTAACATGTTTCCCTCCTCCTCAGGGCTGCTGTCAGTTTCCTGACAGCCATGTTTGCCTTCCAAACGGTGAACAGAGAAGCACCCGTGGCTATTTACTAAACATTGTTTTATCTGCCCCCCCCCCCGCCCAGACACTACCAGCTGCCATTAATCAGTGACAAAGCCTTATTTAAGTGCTTGTTGTCCTGACCTATGCCTGACTGATGCTGGCATTTAAGAAATACCAGTGTGTGTGTTTTAGTGTGTGTGTGTGTGCGTTTTAGCGTGTGTGTGTGTGTGTGTGTGTGTGTGTGTGTGTGTGTGTGTGTGTGTGTGTGTGGTGGGGTGGCATCAACTGCTCAGGGTTATAAAGAGAGGGAGAATAAAAAGGAGAGTGGGGGGGGGGGGTCACAGTGAGCCGAGGAAGGTCAGTCTCTCGATACTTCACCCCCGTCAGACTACTCCGTCGTGAGGTGGGGTTCAATGGCACCGCCGGCGAGTGAAAGCACTTCATAACTTTGGTGCTTTCTAATGGCGGCAGGTGATTGACAGCCGCACAAATGATGAGGAGACAGGCAAGATGGATGAGAGCGGGGAGGAGGTAGAGGAGGGGTTGGAGATATGCAAATGGCCCATAGGAGATATTTAAAGCTGACCCGCTAAGTTTGGTTCTCCACAGTTTCCTTGTTCTCTGTCAGATCAGCCCAAACAGAGCCTTAGAAGCTAGCTGCCCGGACTCCAGTGGGTTATGCGCTTCAGCAGAACATGGGGGAAGCCTCAGAAGGGTTCCTCAAGGGGGAACCGCCACCTCTGAAAGAAACGGCGTTGGTTGGTTAGCAGACAGGGTGTTGGATGTGCGGCAGGTTGTGGCGCCCACAGCTCCCAGTGACTGAGCTTCCTGCTGAAATTGTTTCTGATGAAAACGCTGCTGTGCTGTTTACGGGAACTCACTTCTAATAATGGCAATCAGGCCGAGTGCTCCACTTTCCTATCTGCTCTCTGCCGCCCTGGCCTACGAGATGCCTTTTCTGAGTGATGTCATGTCCATCAGACTGGAAGCACAACGCTCACAGCTTCTCCACAGACTTCATGTTTTCCACTGGCTCCTCACTGGCTTCCTGGAGGAGACGGTGCAGGAAGTATCAGTAGCCAGCAGTCGGACATTCACAGAAAGATTGCAATGGCTTCTTTCCGCAATTGAAAACTGCTACTATTACTACTCAAGTAATTTTACTTCTGTACTTCAGTACAATAACAGCTACTCCGATGGCAATGATAATCATAATAATAGTGGAATTAGTGGTAATACGTAATAGCAACAATATTTATGCTAAGAAAGCTAATGCTTTTGCTAATACTGATAACACTGATGACAAAATAATAATTATATTTACTGTTCCTATAATATTAATGCTAATGCTAATGCTAATGCCAACAATAACAGTCATAATAATAATAATATTTATGGATTATGATCCTTAATGAAACTAATATTAATACTAATAACAAAAGTACCACTATCTCTGCTACTACTTCAACTACTACTACTGCTACTACTACTACTAATAATAATGATAATAATGATAATAAAATTAATAATAATAATCAGGTAGTGATCAGGATAATAACACCAATTTTGATACTAATAATGCTAATAATAGTTTACAATGACTACTACGACTGCTATGCTATTGTTATGTATGCTATGTTATTGTTTATTGCTAGAGGGCTATCCTTGAAGTCACACCATCCAGAGCCCACAGAAGCTGCAGAATCTCCGGTGACCAGGTGGCCCTGGAAGGTCAGTAATGCTGCTGCAAAACTTCTCTAGTTTCTGGTGGTCCCTGTTAGTGATGAGGGGGGGCGGCCCTTGTTGGTGTGCAGACTGGTGTTGAAGCCTGAGTCTGCCATATTCTCCATGATCCACACAAGAGCAGAAGCTGCTGTCTGCGCCCTTTCTGGGAAACCAGCAGATAAAGAACCAACTTTCTGTTTTGTTGCCTCCCTCTTTTATAACAACCACCAAAGGTGCCACAGACAGGGTCTCATGTGGGGGCCAGGGGGCGGCAGTGTTTCCAAAAGACGCCGCAGCGGATTCAAGGTCAGACTTGAAAAGCACCACGGACGCGGTTCTCCTTCTCGTGCGGCGCCAGACATCCCAGGCGGCGTTAGCATGCAGGTCCACCCGCCGTCGTGCGGCTGACGAAAAGAAGAGAAACCAGGGATAGAGGAGAGGAAAGGGAGAAGGAGAAGGAGAAGGAGAAGGAGAAGAGGGAGAAGGAGAAGGAGAAGAAGGAGGCTGACAGTATTTCAGCGTCTTACATTAAATGTGATGCCCTCATGATCCCCTCCCTCCTAAACCCACCACTATTTCTTTCCTAAACCAATAATCCCCCCCACCCACCCCCCACCCCTCATCCCCTGCCCCCTATCAGCCCCTCCATTCCTTTTTCCCACGGATCACCACATCTCACATGTTAGCGTTAGCAAAGTGTGCTTGTCATCTATCAGCGAAGCCGGCCTTCCTGCCGGGGAGAATATGGGAGGAGATGGGGGTGGGTATGCGGGGGGTGTCAAGCAGGCCAGAGCTCCTGACTCAAAGAGGGGATTTTCACATTATGATTCTGCAACAGCCGATTGTAGACTTCAAAGAGCTTGTTATGGCGGCCAGTTAGCATTCAGGACGCCACCTTGCCACCCGGCCAGCGTCTGCATGGCGAGGAGGAGGAGAAGGA